>NC_069008.1:318015-321715 GCF_001194135.2 Octopus bimaculoides
TATATATATATATATATATATATATATATATATATACAAATACATACATGCATATATAGAGAGAGAAAGAGTGTATATGTGTCTGTCTATTAGTGCGTGTGTGGAGAGGCATGTATATGTGTTTAAGGACTTGTTTATCACATCTATCTATCTATTTATATCTATATATATAGATAGATAGATAGTGATAAAAAGTCCTTAAACACATATATACCTACCTCTCCACACACACACACATGTATATATGTGTGTGTGTGTATATGTATTTTCGCGCGCGCGTATGTGTCTGTAAGCGGTATTGTCATCATTAATAATATATAAATCTGTCGGTCATACACACACACACACACACACACCCATATATATATAGAGAGAGAGAGATGTATATATATATACACACCCATATATATATATATATATACACACACACACACATATATATGTATGTATGTATGTACCACAACATGAAACCACATATATCTAAGGGTATGTGTGTGTGAATTTGTTTCTATTTGTGTGTATATATATATATATATACACACACACATGCACACATATACACAGTGGTGACTGACACAGTTTTCTGATATATTTATTGTTAGCTGTTATACTATGAACAATGTGGATGTCCGTCCATCCATCCATCCATCCGTCCATCGACTTCTCTATACATGGAAAGTATGTCTGAATGCAGGGTATGCCACATGTGTGTGCGTGTGTCATGCAAACGGTGAGGAGTAACCGACATAGCTTTATACATCATGTACAACACCATCGAACGATGTGTTGTGTGTGTGTGTGTAGATAGATAGATAGATAGATGTGTGTGTGTGTGTGTGTGTGTGTACGATAATCAGGGTGAGATGACGCCGTTATTATCAGAGAGCAGAGCATCACACAATGTGTGTTCTGTGGGGAGGGGCTGTTTGCGTTTGTATAGATAGACAGAGAGAGAGAGAGTAAAAGAAAGAGTACTTGATGTTTTGGCTACATACTACATGTAACTGACTGTATATTTTCGTGTCAGTGTCTACAATGTGTGTGTGCGCGTGTATATGTATATATATATGTGTGTGTGTATGCATGTATATATATCTATGTATATATAGTGCAATAAACGGTGAATTAGTGACCAACACAAAATTATATCACTGCAATATCTCTGTCTTTGTGTGTAAGCGCGTGTGTGTGTGTAAGCGTGTGTGTGTGTGTGTGTGTGTAATGATACGATAAACGGGGAGTCGTTGAAGACAATATCATTGTTATCATTCTTAAGGTGGCGAGTTGGCAGAACCGTTAAAGCGCCGGATGAATTGCTCAGCGCTATTTCTTCCGGCTCTACGTTCCGACGTAGACTGCTTTTCATTCATTTCAGAGTCGAGGGGTTCCAAGCTCCTCCCCGCACAAATTTTATGCAACTGCACCGATAGTAGAATGGCCGATTATTTGTCATTGACGCGGTGGCATACGGGCGAACGTCGTTAGCCATTCGCTCCTTTACGATCTCAGTTCAAATTCCACCGAAGTCAAGTGTTGTATACCATACCAACTTCGACTCTCATCCTTTCCGGTCGATGAAATGTCACGTCAGTCAAATGCTGGTATTGATGCACCCGACTAGCACCCGACTACATCTGCAAGTTATTTGTGTCTAGTTATATCTCTCCGAGTGTTGATCCGTCTGCTTGCTTGCCTGTCTGTTTGTCTGTCTGTTTCACTCTTTCTGTCTCCGGTTCTTTTTACCTGTCTATCGGTCTATCCTCGTCTGTCCCGCCCTCCTTCATCCCGCCTGTTCATCTCTCTGTCAATCTGTCTGTTCAGTCATCCGTCTGTCTGTCCATTTGTCTCTCTCTCTATCCATTTGGCTGTTCATGTCTGTCCCTCTACATAGTTATCTATCTGTCTATCTATCTATCTATCTATCTATCTATTTCTTTCTAACTGCTTGTCTCTTTCTGTCTTCCTCCCTCTCTCTCTCTATACATATATATATATATATATGTGTGTGTGTGTGTGTGTGTGTTTGTCTATCTGTCTATTTTTCTGTCTCTATTTCTATCTATCTATCTATCTATATTTATCTGTCTGTTTGTCTGTCAATATCTCTCTCTCTCTCTCTCTCTAGCTATCTATCTATCTATCCATCTATCTGTCTGTCTGTCTGCATGTCTGTCCATCCGTTTCTCTCTCATCTTTTCTCACCCACCTGTTCTCCAATGCACAGGTGTGTGCTGTGAGTTGCTCCATTGCCCCCCCCTACCCCTTCTCCCCACAACCCTCTTTTTGGCAGACTGGTGACTCTGACGGAAATGGTCACTCTATAAAACATTGCATTTGCTTCTCATGCTGTTTCTCCTCATTTACCAACAAGAACAAACATCATTCGGATAATACTTCTGGAAAGTCAAATTCAAGAGGAACAGTTCTCTGATACTGGAACCAATTGGTTGAGCAGGAATCTTCAAGAATCTGTCAAGCCCAGCTGTGATGCTTCTTGTATCCTGGTTAGCAGGAACAGTTCTTGAATGACACATGGTAGACTCCCAAATGGACTTTTGCATCCACAAAGCTCTTGTTTGGGATGCATGTAACAGACTTGATAAGATCTGGCACTCATGCCGTCCACCCACGTTAAAAATTAAAATATTTAGAAACATTGATTGAGCCGGCCCTTCTCTGCAGATCAGAGACCTGGACCTTATCAGCTCTCTTAGAAAAACAACAAGATGAAACATATACATGTTGTTGGCACTCCATCGCTTACGACGTCGAGGGTTCCAGTTGATCCGTTCAACGGAACAAGCCTGCTCGTGAAATTAACATGCAAGTGGCTGAGCACTCCACAGACACGTGTACCCTTAACATAGTTCTCGGGGATATTCAGCGTGACACAGTGTGACAAGGCTGACCCCTTTGAATTACAGGCACAACAGAAACAGGAAGTAAGAGTGAGAGAAAGTTGCGGCGAAAGAGTACAGCAGGGTTTGCCACCATCCCCTGCCGGAGCCTCGTGGAGCTTTTAGGTGTTTTCGCTCAATAAACACTCAATAAACACCTGGTCTGGGAATCGAAACCGCGATCCTATGACTGCGAGTCCACTGCCCTAACCACTGGGCCATTGCGCCTCCACCGGAACATATACTAAACTGCCCAGAAAGATGCAGAAAATCAGTTGGAGATCACACCCAACACTTCGTAACATCTATGGAAATCTGATATCAATATTCCTCAAGCTAAAGTAGAAATGGCTACTATTTGCTGGCCTCTGTGATCGAGCAGAGAAAGAGGTTATCTTATCCCTGCTTCTATGGCATCCCTCTGGAAGTATTTTCCCCAGAAAACTGAAATTTCCAGATACTATATCTCAGGACTCAGGGCTGGATATTAGAGATCTGAACACAGCAATGCAGGACCGTGTCGTGTGGAGGGGGATTGTCAAAGGAGTTTTAGGGACCAGGTTGTTATATTCTTTTATTCTCTTATTCTTTTACTTGTTTCAGTCTGGGGCCATGCTACGGCACAGCCTTTTGGCCGAAAGAATCGACCCTTGGACTTATTCTTTGTAAGCCTGGTACTTATTCTATTGCTGTCTTATGCTGAACCGCTAAGTTACAGGGATGTAAACACACCAACATCAGTTGTCAAGCAATGGTGGAGTGGACAAACGCAGATATACAAAAACATATATATATGCATATAA
>NC_069008.1:321795-324295 GCF_001194135.2 Octopus bimaculoides
TATATATATATATATATATATATATATATGTATGCATGTATGTATGTACATGTATATATGTTTTATGTTGGTACATAATTATTGCGGCTTTTTTTCAACAAATTTTATTCAACAAAAACAATAACAACATGTAACAAAAACATCTTGAAATGATTATTCCGGAGCATAGTCACCATCCACTTCAATTAATGTTTCCCATTTGCTTGGCAGACGGTCAGACTGTCATTTAAAGATGTTTTTGTTAAATATTGTTATTGTTTTTGTTGAGTAAAATTTGTTGAAAAAAACCCCGCAATAATTATGCACTAATCTAATATGTATATTTATAGATATATATGTATGTGCGTGTGTGTCTGTGTTTATGACCCCCGTAACTTAGCAGTTTGGCAAAAGAAACCAATAAAATAAGTACTAGGCTTACAAAGACCAAGTCCTAGGGTCGATTTGTTTGAGTAAAAGGCAGTGCTCCAGCATGGCCACAGTCAAATGACTGAAACAAGTAAAAGAGTAAAAGAATATAAACAGGCATTCTGTTGGTTTTCATGATGGGGTTTCCACTTGATCAATTAACATGCAAGTGGCTGAGTACTCCACAGACATGCATACCCTTAACGTAGTTCTCAGGGGGGATTTTCAGCATGACACAGAGTGTGCCTAGGTGGCCCCTTTGATTTTGCCAGTAGAGCTGACTGAAGCAATGGGAAATAAAGTGTCTTGCTTAAGAATACAATGCACCACCAGGAATCAAACTCACAACTCCATGATCATGAGGCAAATAGCCTAAGCAATAAGCCACCATCACGTGTCAGGTAAATGTATATTATTGAGGTATTATTCACGGCTGGATACCTTTCCTATCACTAACCCTTCTTCCTCACAGCAAACAAGCAGTTTGTCAAGAGGAAATTACCAACTCAGTCCACTGCATCTGATGAAACAGCAAATGTAGACCTTCGCACAAACACTCATACACGTACATAATATGATAGACTTCCATACACTTTCTGTTTACTAAATATTTTCACAAGATTTTGGTTGACCCCTGGGATGGACTGGAAAAGACTTGCTCAAGGTACCTTCCAATGGGGGTAAAGGAGGGATAAAGACCCCCTTCGGTCATGAATAACTGTGGAATTGCACCTAGAAAGTTCTCTTCTGAGGCACAAGTCCAGGCAAGGTTGTTTCTGGAAGACCAACAGTCACCCATGCATAGCAGCCCCACCCCTTTCCACACCACCGATGTTATCCAAGGGAAAGGCCAAGGGGCCGATACAGCTTGGCACCGGTGATGTTGCAACTCATTTCTACAGCTGAGTGAACTAGAGCAACGTGAAAATAAAGTGTCTTGCTCAAGAACACAACTCACAGCCCGGTCTGGGAGTTGAACTCATTACCTCATGATTGTAAGCCTAACAGCCTAACTAGTGAGCCAAATCTGAAACTGCATAGTTGAGAAGTAAACATTTTAGGCATACATCTGTGCTTGGGTTTATTGTCATGCCGTGGAGTTGAACCAGGAACCATCTGTTTCAAAAGTAATCTTCTGAAACCACAGTTATGATAAAGTAACACCTATGGCCTTATTATTTCATCATACCACCAACAACCCTATCATCATTCTCCATGCTGGCATGGGTTGGGTGGTTTGACTGAGGACTGGCAAGCCAAGAGGCTGCACCAGGTTCCCATCTGATCTGGCAAGCTTTCTACAGCTGGATGCCCTTCCTAACGCCAGCCGCTTCAATTGTGTAGTGGGCGATTTTTATGTGCCACCAGCACAGGAACCATTCAGGAGGCACTGGCATCAACCATGTTCGGATGGTACTTTTTATGTGCCACCGGTACAGGGAGCCTGTTCCACCAGCACATGTGCCAGTCAGGTGGCACTGGCATCAGCCACAACTATGATTTCCATTTTGATTTTCTCATTGCATGTAAATTTGTTCAACAGTTGAGGTCAGGTGAAGAAAACCGTGCTACTGGTATCATGTAACTCAGTTGAGCCTGTTTTAGTGGTCAGGTAGCTAACGAGTAAATCAGCTCCCCCACTTACCTTGCCAGGTGAGGAGGGTGCTGTGGATATTCTGCAGGACCTAAAACAAGACCTGTCAGAGGATAAATGAGTCCATTGTGAACCAGTGGCCATCCATGAGAGCAGTGTCTCTTAAAAGCATCCTACATAAGTTGCAGGAGTGGCTATGTGGTAAGAAGCTTGCTTCCCAACCACAGGGTTCTAGGTTCAGTCCCACTGTATGGCACCTTAGGCAAGTATCTTCTACTGTTTCCTCAGGCTGACCAAAACTTATGAGTGGATTTGGTAGACGGAAACTGAAAGAAGCCTGTCATTTATATATGTGTGTGTGTCAGGACTTGACCCCCAGCACCATTTCACAACTAGTGTTGGTTTGTTTTCATCACTGTAACTAAGCAGTTTGGCTAAATATAGAACACACAGAATAAGTACCAGGCCTAAAACAAGAAAAAAAAGGTACTGGCCAAT
>NC_069008.1:326795-334296 GCF_001194135.2 Octopus bimaculoides
GTATGAATGTGTGTATGCATTATTGTGTGTATTTATGTATGTATATATGTATGTATGTATGACTATATGTATGTATGTATGTATGTACGTGTTAGTATGTATGTATGGCGCATATGCATGTATGTGTTTGTATGAATGTATGTATATATTTGTATGTATGTGTTTGTATGAAAGTGTGTATATATGAATGTGTATGTGTGTGTGTATGTGATTGTAAGGTGTGTATGTATGTTAAAGTTCAAGATTCAAGTGAATTGGGCCCTTAGATAGTAAAGCCCCAAGGTGGACCAATGAAGTCACAATCATTTACAAAACAGAATTACAGCAAAGTGAAGACTGATATGTATTCCAGTTTTTTGTACGATCTTGAATGTCTGACTGAATGTACCATGAGTCTCAAGGCTGTACCTGGGTACAACAGGGAAATTACGTCCTTTTCTCGCTGGAATTTGCCAGAGAGACATGAACTGGCACATATTTGGATTTGTAGAATGTCATTTTTTAATATGTTTAACTCATGTCTATATTCACCTGATGAAAACGTTTTCATTTTTTCACATGATGTAATAACTCTCTTCATCAAATCTTAGTAAAATCATTGAATTAGTTTGGTTGGCAGAAGCCTAAAAATGTACTTGTAACATCATCACCATGCAGAACACTTGCTATTGTTGAAAAGAATTTATTTTTCTTCACATGTAACAATACGATGCGAAAATGGTTCGATTTTATACTGTGACAGCAACGAACAGCAAATTCCAAAATGACATTCAGTTTGTGTGATACCCACTTGACCAGCTTCTTTACTTTGCCAGTTTGTTTGAGATGATCCAATACAGTTGCAATTGAAACGTCAAGTCTTGCTGCTAACCCTTGCATAGTTTCAGATGTATCCACTTCCACTACAGTTTCCATCTCATGATTATCCACCATGGTCTCAGTTCTACCAAGGTGGATTTTCAAGAGAGAAGTCACCAGACCGGAACTTCTCAAACCATTGACATACAGTGCACTCATCTGCCACATCTTCACCAAACACCTCACTGATGTTTCAAGCTGTCTGGGATGCATTGGTTCCATAAGCAACATGAACTTTTTATCAATCTATGGGTTCATAAAAACTGATTTACAAGAGAAAACTCAATTGGACACCATGGATTGCATTTCCAAACGTGATGATGTAACTCTTCAATGTTGTAAAACAAATACATGTGGTATCATGTCTATTCTCTTCAATGCCCCCACCCTGCATATTTCCCACTCCCAATTGTCATAGCTGTTCATTTTTTTCCTTCTTTTTTCTCTTCGATCCTGTTCTCACCAGGACATGTGATGTCAATTACCAAGCATGGTATTTTGGTCTTTTTTGTTCACCACAACAAGGTCAGGTTCCCAATGTCTGATCTGATGGTCACACTGAATCATTGCATCCCACAGGATTTTTCAAGCTTCATTCTCAGGAACTTCTGAGTTTTTAGCAGGGCTGTGGAGTCAGAGTCAATAAAACTATACTGACTCTGACTCCGACTCATGATATCTTTATTCTTTAATCTAAACCAGTTGTGACATATAGGCCGACTCAAAGTACAAGTGTATGCATATGTTTTATGAGATATGTAGATCATAATCACTTGATTTCATTAAGAGGAGTCAGAATCAGAGGTGCCAATAGTAGAGGAGTCGGAGTTGGAGTCGAAGTTTTTTGTTTTGACTTCACAGCCCTGGTTTTTAGTCATACCACATTTTCCCTCCCTACTTTTCACACACACACACACACACACACACACACACACACACACACACACATATTTCCTATTTTGAATTTGTTTCCCTTTTATTTCAGAATTCAGTCCATCATATTGTGCTAACATTGACTACTACAGACAAAGTTATGACAGAGTGGAGCAAGCCAGTACTTCCATGGCCATCATTCGTAAGTTCGTCCTGCTTCACTTGCCACTAAATTCTTTCAGCCATACCTGTCTCCTTTATAATTCTTTCTTCTAAAACAAAAAGCATGTCCCATGTGTGTGTGTGTGTGTGTGACACCCTGTCTGTTGCAAGTTCAATTTTGGTAATTCTGCCTCCGCATAACTCCCTAAGGCTTCATCTTTGAAGATGGGAGGCATAATAGTAATAATAATTGTTTCAAGGTTTGTCACAAAGGCAGCCATTTTGGCGGGAGGGGACTAGTCGATTACATCGACCCCAGTACTCAACTTGTACTTAATTTATCGACCCCAGGAAGATAAAAGACAAAGTTGACCTTGGAAGAATTTGAACTCAGAACATAAAGACGGATAAAATGCCGCTAGGCATTTGGCCCAGCGTGCTATCGACTCTGCCAGCTCACTGCCTTAATAGTAATGATAATAATAATAATCCTTTCCCCTGGAAGCACAAGGCCTCAAGTTGGGGGAATGGATTAAGGTGATTACATTGACCCCAGTGTATAACTGGTACTCATTTAATTGAACCCTAAAAGATGAAAGGCAAAGTCAACCTCAGTGGAATTTGAACTCAGAGCATAGTGGCAGGCAAAATACTGCTAAACATTTCGTTCAGGGTGCTAACGATTCTGCCAGCTTGCTTCCTTAATAATAATAATAATGATAATAATAATGATGATGATGATGATGATGATGATGTCAGTAATGATGCTTTCTACTCTAGGCACATGGCCTGAAATTTGGAGGGAGGGGTCTAGTTGATTGCATCGACCCCAGTGGTGGAAAAATACCCTCGTTTCAAACAGGTATTTCCTCGGCTGCCTATTGTAGCCTTTAGATCCCTATATTTATACTGTCATATATGGTGCCAGAACATTCTAGAATTTCTTGAAACTTTTAGAAACTTTTTAAAAGTTCTTCAAACTTTCAGAAAGTTTTAAAAAATTCTGCTTCAGCAACTCAGTGCCAAATTTGTCTGAAATGTAATGGAAAATGGGTCAGTTCCAAGACATCGATGTCCAAGTCACAGAAGCAAAATGTGAAGGGAAGGGTAGTCATTTCCTTTGATTTCTAGAGAGAAGCAAACAGGAACTAACACTAACCAAAAAAACAAATAAAAAAATCTTTTTTACGTAGTGTACTCTGTCCATGTTTCTAGCTCTTCCTCTCACTCTCTCTTTCTCCCCCTCTGTCACTCTCTCTCTCTCTCTCTCTCTCTCTCTCTCTCCAGGAGCCATCCGTTTGTCTGCACCATATCCAGTTTTTGCTCTCATCATGATCGTGGTGGCTGCCATAACCAGTGTGATTGGTAACATTAAGACCGACGTGAAAACTTTATTCGGTGCCATTATTTATGTTTTCTCAGGTGAGCTAAACACATGCACTTTCTTCCTTTATTCCTCTTTTATTTTGTTTTTTTGTGTTTGTGTATGTGTATATATATGTGTATATATGTATGTATGTATCCTGAGCACACCTGGGGGCATTTGATGTAAACAAATTAATATCTATGTATATAGGCACAGCCATGGCTGTGTTGTAAGAAGCTGGCTTCCAACCATATGATTCCAGGTTCAGTCCCACTGCACGGCACCTTGAGCGAGTGTCTTCTGCCATAGTCTCAGCTGACCAAAGCCTTGTGAGTTGATTTGGTAGATATAAACTGAATGAAGCCCATCATGTATATATATATATGCATATGTTTGTGCGTCTGTGTTTGTCTTCCCATCATCGTTTGACAACTGATACTGGTGTGTTTTCATCCCCGTAACTTACCAGTTTGGCAAAAGAGACCGATTGAATAAGTACTAGGCTTACAAAGAATAAATCCCGGGGTCGATTTGTTCAACTAAAGGCAGTGCTCCAGCATGGCTGCAGTTAAATGACTGAAGCAGTTAAAAGAATAAAAGACTATATATATATATATATATATATATATATATATATATATCCAAATTGAAGGAATGGAAGAGACCACACTTGTTTCATAACTGGCAGAACCTCAGAAGTAGTATCTACTCAGACGAAGTTCTGCCAGCTATGAAACATGTGTGGTCTGGATTTTATCTCCTCCATTCCTTCAATTTGGATTTTTACGTACATACCCAGCAGCCCCTGCTGCTAACTCTGAACTATAGAATAACTTTTCTCAGCTTATTGGACTTCGATATGGGAAACATTTACAACTGTGTCCATCAATAAACCACTATTGTTCCGGAAAGTTGTTTTTTTTTATAGCTTCTACAGACTGCATGAAGCTTACTCACTTCCTACACCTTGATCCTTGGATTTTATCTTTACATATTACCACACACACACACACACACATATATATAACATACATACTTACATAAACACACACACAGACATTTCAAAATTAAACAGACACCCCTCATTATACTGTTCTATTGGTGCTGTGGACATTACTCATTAGTTCTCTGCTTAAATGGGTTAAATTATTTAAAATTGCACAAGGCATCTCTACAAAATCCTTGATTAAGTATTCAAAGACATTAAATGACATTATTTGGTTTATAGAATCTTTCAAAACTAATGGCGTCTATTTACTTTTAAGATGTGTTTGTGTGTGTCTATATTTGTACGTGTATATATGTGCATATGCCAGATATGTATAAATGTATGTGCATATACGTATGTACATATATATGTGTGCATATATTTATGTCCCTATATATGTGTGTGTGTGTGTGTATATATATATATGCATGTATACATGTATATTAGGCAGAATACAGAGTCTTGTCGCATTTTGAATGAGGAAAGGAAAAGACACTTATTTGGTTGTAATGGATATATTTCATGAATATAATACTTTAGCCTCAATTTTAATAACCTAATCCCATCTGGCTGATAAGTTGTTGATCCCATCTGGGGCATAAAATCTTCAGGTTTCGATGTAAAAAGAGTTTCAATTTCTATTTTTACCCCTCCTTGATTATTGAATTGTTTTCCCATTTAAATGATGTTGCATTGATCTGAAAAGCGGATAATCTGATGAGGCAAAGTTGGGTGGATCAGGAGGATGAGCCACAACTGCCATGTTAAGTGTGAGGAATTTTGTTTTGTGTAATGCAAGTTGTCATGGCTGATGTCAGTGCCACCTGACTAGCACCTGTGCCTGTGGCACGTAAAAAGCACCATTTGAGCATGGCTGGTGCCAGTGCAAGTGGCACATAAAAAGCATCCTTTGATTGTGGTTGATGTCACTGCTGCTTGACTGGCCCCCATGCTAGTGGGACATAGAAATCCCCCAGTACACTCTTGGAGTGGTTAGCATTAGGAAGGGCATCCAACAGTAGAGACCTTGCCAGATTAGACTGGAGCTTGGTGCAGACTCCTTGCATGCCATTCTGCAATCAAACTATCCAACCCATGGCACCATTCAGAATGAATGATGATGAGGATGAGGATGATGATGCAGGAGCCTCACGCCTTTATAATTGACCAATGATGATGGCTTTTTCTGCAAATTTTCATACAGTGAATCCAGTTGGTGATAGTAATTACCAGTATTAATTGTTTCACTGGAGTTCAATACTTCATATTAGATGACACTTTTCATGTTCCACTAAACACAAAGCATAACCTTTTCTGGGTGTAGTCTGCTCGTTTTCATTGGGTGATAACCATTGTTGTTTCCTTTGGATATTATTGTAAAGCACCCACGTTTCATCATTGGTTATTCTTCTACTTGAAAAGGAGGTCACTGGCAATGAAGTGCAAATGGCAGCTCTGATAAAGTTGAGCATCAGCCAGAATATGAGGTCCTCCTTGAAGGCCTCATCAACTTTTTCAAGTTCCACTTGAAGAGGAAGATGAGAGTAGAGAGGGAAGTGCTGTCTCATAGCAAATTTATTGAAAGGTGGGTAAATATCAGTAAAATGGCCAGTATGAACGGACCAATTCTGAGGATACACCTGTAAAAAAAAAAAGGGTAATATAAAAGGAGAAAGGGCTCTCTACCCCTTTCTTATTTTCTGACCAGGCTCCCGTGGCTTTTATGGGTTTTTCCACGTGTAACCTTTCGAAGCGCCCCCCCCCCCCCATTGGGAGTTTTATTTGTTATATCTTTCTCTGTTTTCCTCACTGTTTACACGAACGTTTTTTCTACCTTTTCAGACAAAACCCTTTGTACCCTTCGTCCTGTCTTTGTCCTTACATATTCTTAATTTATATTAGCTCTTGTGGCCAATAAAACCAGAATCAATTATTATTATTATTATTATTATTATTATTATTATTATTATTATGAAGGTGAATGGCATAGTGGTTAGGGTGTTGCAATTATGATCACTAGATTATGATTTCAAGCAGTGCTGTTTTCTGCAAGTGCTCCACCCTTATTGCAGCCCCTATTTGTTGCACGTACTTCTCAAGATTTTTACTCACTGTTCCCATGGCTCCGACAATTATTGGTGGTAGTGGTACTAATTATTATTATTATTATTATCATTACTATTACTATTACTATTAGGTGGTAGTGGTAACAATTATTATTATTATTATTATTATTGTTATTATTATTATTATTATTATCTCTTCTTCAGGTCTGGCTTTGTCAGTTGGCATCATTCTCTACATATCAGCTGTCAACGATGAGGTGGGACATCGAGCCAAGATCATTGGTGTCCAAGGCCCAAAGTTTGCCTACTTCTATGGCTGGTCGTTCTTCTTTGCCGGAGTGTCCTTCATCACTGCCGAAATGGCAGCTGTGTTTGGCATCTCACTCTACCTGCTGCGCAACTCACACGTCGACGACATTCTGCGCATCATCCCTGGCCTCGAGGACAGGCTAGACAAATTGAATAAGCTCAACGGTTACCGCAACGACTATGAGGACGACGATGTCTATGAGGATGGTGAAAGCCACTATGCTCGCACCCAGGGCAGGCAACTGCAGAAGCAACAATCACAAGAACAACAGCAACAGCAACAACAACAACAACAGCAACAACAACAACAACAACACAGCATTTATCAAACTTTACAACAGATACAGCAAGAGAAACAACAGCAACAACTTAGTCACTACCAAACATTGCAACAAATACAGCGCGAGAAACAACAGCAACAACAGCAACAGCAGCATTGCCACTATCAGACACTACAACAGATTCAACGGGAAAAGCCACAGCAAAGTCATTACCAAACCTTGCAAGAAATAAAACAAGACAAACAACAGCAAGAATGCCGTGAAATGGATGCTGAGAGTAACATTTATGCCACGTTGCGCCATGCTGACGAGATGAGGAAAGATCCACGCGTCATCATTAGCGACTTTGATTTCGGTGGCCCCATCTATGGTGATAACGTGGACAGTGCCGCCCCTGTTGCATCGGATCTGGCCACCACCATCAGCCCTGGCCTCGACACCTACGCTGATCCATATGCACTCGATGGTTCAAAGTATACCATTTACGGACGAGTATCTCCAGCTAGTGCGGGCGGGGAGGGGGCGGGCGTGGCAGCTGCGTCATCGACGTCGTATGCCACCTATGACGTCATCAACAATGCTCCCGACGACATCACCG
>NC_069008.1:335303-336706 GCF_001194135.2 Octopus bimaculoides
ATATATATACACACATATATATGTATATGTATGTATATGTATATAATTATTTTACTGTGGCTGAAATCAGGGGGAGCCAAAACGGTGAATGTGTTCTAAATCAACAGACTAATAGACGTATACTCAAAGTCCAAGTAGTTACATATATGTGTGTGTACATATATATATACATGTATATATATATATACATATCTATATCTATGTCCATATATATATATATATATGTATGTATTTAAACATATAAATATATATACATATAGATATGTATACATATGTATATACGTATACATATATATGTATATATATACATACATACATATATATACACATATATATACACACATATATATATATAAGCAATGTTAATTCTCTAAATGAAGTATTAACAGTAACTGCACGATAAAGTGTAGTATATTGCCACTTAAGTGTGGCTGACCCCTAGGGGTGGACGTTACTGTTGCTTTTAGCCCCAGGAGGACTATATATACATATATGTATATATATATATGTATGTATATACATACATATATATACACATACACACACACTCATACACATGTACACACGTACACAAACAACCTCACATACCCACACATACACGCATCTATGTGTATCAAAAAGGAGATTGGAAAATCCTTTCGTGTTATTTTTGATAAAGATTTCCCAGTTTCCAGTTCTGATCATTCTGCTGAGAATATTTCCCAGTATTTTTCGATCCTTATGCACATCTCACACAAACATAACATCGACATACAATTTTGGAAGACTAGAATGAGCAGGCATGCTTCAAGACTACACAGCTTGGCTTTTGACCCCATATGTATAATATATATATGTGTATATATATATATATTATGTATATAAATATTTTATAATTATATACATAATTATAACAAGGGATTGGTTTGCGTCTCACCACGCACTGAAAAATAGGCGTCAGCTGTAAGAGAAGGATATGAATTCTACTTTGCAACATATCTCTGTGAGTCTCGATAAATCTATGCTAAGCGAAGACGCAGCTCGCTTACATATCCGTGGCCACTCGTATATTTATGCCTGGGTGTACCGACGCTGATGAAGGCAAAAGGTAATGTTTTTTATTACTTTAAGCCTGAAACACGATCATGTACGCGGTTAACCAAAGTTTTAATTCATTTTCTTTCTTCTCCTCGCCCAATATGTTGTGTGTTTTTCTCGGAGAATTTATGGTGGTAATATTGACGTGTTTCAACGTCTATTTTTCAGTGCGTGGTGAGATGCAAGCGAAACCCTAGTTTTAATTATGTATATAATTATAAAATATTTATAAAATTTACCAATGAGGTTTTTTTCCATGCTGACCACTTGGTAAAAATCATAAATGATTTTACCCTTAATTATTATTATTATATCATGTATATATA
>NC_069008.1:337391-337947 GCF_001194135.2 Octopus bimaculoides
TATATATATATATATATATATATATATATGCATGTACAATTTGATGTGTGCGTAAATACACGTCCTTGATACACTATGCCTAAATAAAAGACAGGATGGTCACAGCTGGAACGTCTTTGACCATAAGTCTACTGGATCAGGAGTTATCTGGAGCTAAACAACACAAAAAGGATGGACACATTAGATGATGTAGTCCTTGGTACACTATGCCAAGATGGTCACAGCTAGATCTCCTTGATCAGGACTGACCTGAGACTGAGCAACAACAACAAAGGACACATTAGGATAATGTAGTCCTAGATACACTATGTCTGAATAAAAGACTCGATCAGGACTGACCTGGGGCTAAACAACAACGACAAAGAAGGGACACATTGATATTCACTCTACTTCGTAACATTCTCAGTGTATTTTAGTCCCCAGGAGATGACTGAAAGAACAACCAAGAATTTATCCATGAAGCCATCTCTGGTGCCTGGCAGACATGTTCCAGTCTTTCAGGTTCTCCACTGATCTGTTTTTGCTTTTTCACAATGATTTATTTCCCGACAGCAAT
>NC_069008.1:338050-342112 GCF_001194135.2 Octopus bimaculoides
CATTATGCTTAAATTGTCATTTCACCTGTGAAACACCTGTGGAAATGCTTCCTTTTATTTATTCACTTTTTGTTTTCACCTATTATCAATGGTAAAACAGCAAAAGGCACAAACATTTACAAACACACACTCACACACACACACACACACACAAAAACACACACACATTAACTCATATACATGAACATACACACACACACACACACACAGACTTATTCACAATCACACACGCACACATACAGGTAAGCATATTCACATGTAGATGAGCACACACATATACATACACGAACACATACAAGAACACATGTCTGAACACACACACACAGATAACTACCACATTGTTAGCATCCTCAGAGTTCACGCAGAAAGAAACTAAAAATCCGGATGTGATGTGAGCAAGTTCATTAATCGATGATGGAGATGAAACCCAACTTGACTGGAATGTCTGTCAATGGCAAAATGAAAAAGTCCTCTCAGTGATTTTGTAATGATATAATCCTTTCGGGGGTCACTCTCCCACAAAACCTTTTTTTTTTTTGTCTCGTCAGTTGCTTGATGATTCACCTGTGCCAGTGTCATCCAAAACAGAAAAAAAAAACAAAAAAACAAAATGTACCCTGTACGCCCTGTAAAATGGTTGGTATTAGGAAAGGGGGGACTTGTGTTTGAAGCCCTGTCAGTCAGTAGCTGGTTTTAAAGTCTTTTGAGGGTTCATCAATGCAGGAATTGTGCTGTATGATGGGGTGTGACCTGTGTGTTGATGGGACAGCTATCATCTGTCAAGATGATGTAATCATCATACACACACATATATATATATATATATATATATATGTGTGTGTATGTATGTATGTATAGAGAGATATTATATACATTTTATATATGTAATGTACATAAGAGCTATATATATACATATATATAGTTCTTATTTCTAGCAATATAGATGCTTCCCAGCATCCTCAGTCATATCTAGTGACGACTGCTTCCTTTTTGGCTTTATATTGCATAATATCTGCCTGTAACATTAGCGTTTTGTTAAGTCAGCCATAGATTCATCATGGTGAATATATAAGTACTGGCATTTCGAATTTAGCTTAACCATCCAGCGATGGAGAAGTCACTACTGGTGAATTACACACTGATCTCACTCGCTGTGGGCAGTTATCTCCCCTGCCAGTATATAACATGTACTTGCTGATGTGCAGCCACAGTCACAACTAGGGACAATTGAATTTTTCCTTTTCAGTTATATAAATACATACATATAGATATGTATGTATGCATGTCTACACACATATGTATGTAAGTATCCACACACATATATGTATATGCCATATTGTATCCCTCAATATAAGTTTACTTGTCATGGGTCCTGGTCACTTCTGAAATGATTTTCTCTCATCAAACCAATGACTTGCAACTCCGGCTGCAAGTTGTTGGTTTAACTCACTTTTGGAACAAGATAGTTTATTTCACAAACCACATAGAGGATCAGCCTGGTCAATATATCGTTGCCCAAACCTCATGTGGACCATAGCTCCTCTCATGACTAAGTAATCTTGCTTGTGAAAGTCATACTCAATCACATGCCTTGTTGGGTCTAAAACCCTTTTCTCAGGCAGTTTTACTGCTTCCATGTGTTTCAGGATGTTTCTATTGGATCTAAGCTTTTTGTATACTTAGGCTTTTGCAAATTACTGTTTATTTTTCTATGCAGTCTTGGTTTGAAGGGTTCCGCAAGTGCTCATATGTCTGAGAAACAGATCTTGGTCCAGCATTGTAGTTTTGGTTTGCTTTCAACAGCTTGATGCCCTTTCTAACAACGAAACCCTTTGCAGGATGTACAGGATGTATATGTCGTAGCACCAGCACCGTAAGTGTGGAATTGTCATCAGCAACTTTGAAGATTACACTCAAACCCTGAATTGTCACTGCCTGAATTGAAAACCAATTGTGAACAGAGTGTACTGAGCAATTTTTATAGCTCCAGCATGGTCAGTTCACCATGTTACTCACAAGGCAAAAGTGAGTCCCCATGGTGGAGGGAAGATATTTATTCTGCGAAAAATAACAGTGGGGAGAATATCTAGGTGCTCTCACACACACACACAATTGTTTTGTGTCTTCAAGTGCATGACAGAATCCTTGGCTAAAGAACTCAGCAGTGACTGTAGAGTTACTTTTTCCTGTTGTCATTTATTTCAAGGTTTCTTTCTGATACCAGCTTCACAAAACGGTCACAGTTATTTAAAGACATTATTGACATAGACATGTGTGAGTGTGTACACACATGCATATATATGTGTGTATGTATATATATATATATATATATATAATGTGTGTGTGTATATATATCACTATTCATGATATGAGGTAAGCCTGAATTGTGTTTATTTCTAGTTGTATAAAATATATATATTTGGTCAAAATCAAAATGAAATAGCATGGGAAACAACAGTGAAGAACAGAATAGACATGGGATGCCTCCCTTCAGCTATGGTGTTTAGTTTCAGCATATTAAAGAAGACTGAACACATTACACACACACACATATATGTCTATATCTAAATCAATATATATATATGTGTATATGTATATATAATGTAACATTACAGAGTAAAGTGGGTAAGTTTCAAGCCCTCGTGGAAACACCAAAAATCACTTGGTGAAAATTTTCATTTTTGTTTGTACAAGCTATACACTGCTGCAACAATCTATCTATCTATCTACCTATCCATCTCTCTCTCTATCAAGCTATTTATGTACCTGTCTATCTATTCATTTATCTATCCTCCAACCTATATACCTACCTGAAATTATGCATGTATATTTGTGTGTGTGTGTATATATATATATACATAGATATATGTGAGTGTATGTTTATACGGGTTTAAGAATATCTTGTCTCTGCTTGTCTGTTAAAATTTCTATTCATATTTTATATACATCTACTTTATATACAGTTTATATACAAACTGTTCCTCTCTTTATCCCACATGAGAGCTTGTGTGTGTTTTCGTATTTGTGCATACACACATCTCCACACACACACACACACATATACAAAGAGTAATATATATATATATATATATATATATATAACTTACTGTTAATGAAATCCAGGGTGTGTTGCATTCCGTTACTTAATAAATGAAAAAATGGTTTTGTAAATGCACAAACAACAAATAAAAGTTGTATAACATATATTGAGTACATGAATGGACAGAAGAGAGACATAGAAGATCCTTAATTCTTCTTTAGTTACCAACCAGATGCTATTACTCAGTTTTGCACCATTAAATGTTGTTGTTTGTGTATTTACAATACCTTTTTTTTTCATTTATTATGCACACACACACACAGACACCACATATGTGTGTGTATGTATGTATGTATGTATGTATGTATATACACACACACACATATATATATATATATATATGTATGTGAAAATATCTCCATCTATATCTATATAAATATATATACACTCACACATACATACATATATTTCAAATTCTTGTAGAGATTTTAGCATACAGATATTTGGATATGTGTGTGTGTGTGTGTTTGTAATGTCCTTCCATATTTATATGGATCTATATACTGGAATAAATATATTCATACCTGAATATGTTTTCCTGTTCTCCCCCCACCCTGTCCTTCACTCCCCGTTTTTTCCCTGCTTCTCTTTACAGTTTATGTATATATTCCTATGCAACCATATAAGCATGTGCTTATGTGTGATCATATATATATATAACATAAAGAATGTCAGGAGGTATGAGATGAATATATTTATTATTTGTTTCACCAGTTGATATCCATGGATATCAACTGATGAAATCCAACATCATGGAAAAATAATTTATTTTAATGTATAATAAATTATGCACTAGTGTCTATGTTATAAATTGCATAGTACTATTGTACATTTTACAAACCAATGCAGGTACTGAAGGCTAGCTCTTCAGATCAACATAATAATATCATGGTTGCACCAACCTTTTTCAATTCCAGTGTACACATACAAGAAATCATCTTACACACACACACACACACACA
>NC_069008.1:343128-347153 GCF_001194135.2 Octopus bimaculoides
ATATATATATATATATATATATAATTGAAAAAATTTGGAGTCAACAAGAAGGGGTACGGTTGGACATTTATTGTTTTCAATCACTACATTCAGGCTACAAAAGACAGAGAGGATGGTCTTGAAGCTAAGGATGTTCAACTTACAGAGACATTATTTATATATCGCCTAAGTAAACACAACTAGATCTCATAATGAAAGGAAACAGTTGCGTAATCAAGTACCTGCGTGCCTGGGGAACTATGTTGAGTAGAAACAATTGTAGTGATTCAAAAATGAATGTCCAGCCATGCTCCCTCTTGCTGACTGCAAATTGTTTTCAGTTATCTATTCACACGTGGCAGAAGCCCAAACACAAGCCTGGAAGTACGTATAATACTCCTACTGGATAGCACAGGGTGAAATCCAAATGTGGATGAGCTTTATATTGTAATCTACTACGTTCTTAACAGAATATATACCATAACTATATATAAATTTATAGGTAAACAACATTTTGTAAACAAACTTCGGAAGCATCGAATGTGATTCGTATTTCAGAGACAAGAAAGTAATATATCGAATACAGATACAGTATATATATACGGTATATATACAGTAATATATCGAATACAGTATCGCTGTGAAAAGAGCAGAAAGACTTAAATGATGGGTAAAGTTATCAGTGGACAGTCATGGCACTTAAACCTCAGATACAGACTGAGCACTCTACTCTTAAGCTAAACAGCCTGCTTATTGATAGAATACTTAGCCAGTATATGATGGGTGCAGGTTCAAGTCCTGTACCTGTCTGCTGATAACTTTTTTTCTGTTTTTCTTAGGGTTTGACTGCATTCAAAATTTACTTTCTTGTCTGCTATATATATATATATATATATATATATCGTCATACACATATATATATATGTATGTATGTATATATACATATATATAGATACATATGTTTATATATAAGTATGTGTATATATATATATATATATATATATATTTCAATTTATATCAATTAATAATTAAGGCTACTAACAGGTAGTACCAGCATGCTAAATAAACTGCAAATCTACTGAAAACTTGTGGTTTAGTCATTTTGGCTGCTATATTTAGCATGCTTGTGCTGCCTGTTAGTACCCCTAATTATTAACTGATAATTTTAAACCTTTATGGGGTTTTTTTTATACATACTAAGCCACTGGTATCATTATAAACAATAATATCCTCATATATATATGTGTGTGTGTGTGTATGTTTTTGTCCAAAATAGAGATGAACGCCCGCAGAGTTACTACATTTCCTTTCCAGATTCCATTCTTGTGATACAAAAAAAGGAAAACAACAGACAAGCAGGGAGGCGTGAGATTTGACCATTTACGGAAAAGAGAAATTTCAGTTCAATCTCCAGAAAGTTAGCTCATTGCATAACTTCCCTATTCTATATCGAATGTCTGGTGCTTATGTGCGTGTGTAGACATAAAGAGTGGAGACCCCGTTTGGTCATGAATGGCCAAGGGATTGCACCTAGAAAGTTCCCCTCTGCGGCACAAGTCCAGGCAAGCCTGTCTCTGAAGGACCATGCCTACCAGCCTCCCTTGTCCTTGCTGTCAATGTTATCCAAGGGAAGGGCAAAGGGGCCGATGCAGCTTGGCACCAGAGGCGTCGTAACTCATTTCTACAGCTGAGTGGACTGCAGCAATGTGAAATAAAGTGTCTTGCTCAAGAACAAAGCACACAGCTCGGTCTGAGAATTGAATTTACTACCTCCTGATTGTGACTTCGACTCTCTAACCACTCATCCGTGGGCCTTACACACACACACATTCATTTATATAGATACATATGTATATATATATATATATATATATATATATATATATATGTGTGTGTGTGTGTGTGTGTAGGTAAATATATATTTATAGTCATCTAAGCATCTACTAGTGAACCAATCTTATTAATCAGTTTCACACCAAGTATTAAATAACTGGACATCAGAGAACAAGATGGTCAGTAACTCTTGGTAGATCCCCCATTCAATTATCTTGACATTTTCTCACCTCCAATGACAGAGAGCAGTTGCTGTATTTTTTTTTTTTCTTTCATACCTTGTCATCTCTGAGGAGTGCATTGTGTTAATTAACCACACTTTTATGTAATACCCATTTCTCCAATACATCGTGTGAAACTGATTTGTAAGATCAGCTGTAATGGATCTATAATACTCTATACTTTTATATATATATTTATGTCTGTGTACATGCTTACCATCTTCACCAACATATTCTATCCTTCCCCACGCTGACATGGTCTGAAGGGTGAGTGGGACATCAGTTTCAGGGTGTCTCCCTTTGCTCGTCATTGGATACACCTTCTAAAAACCACAAAAGTCACTTCACAGACAGTATTGAGTGCTTCATTTCATCACACCAGAACAAGTGAGGTTATGCAAATATACACTCGTGCATGCACACATGCAAAAACACGTATACATGTCTATGTCTCACACACACACACACATAAACACACACACACACACACACATAAACACACACACATATTTCAAACATTTGATATTCAAATCATCTGTTTTGATTCTAGTTTTAAGGCTTGGGGATGAGAGCCAAGTCACAACTCTCTTTCTCTCTCTCTCTCTCTCTCTCTCTCTCTCTCTCTCTCTCTCTCTCTCTCTCTCTCTCTCTCTCTCTCTCTCTCTCTCTTCTACATACACACACATATACAAAAGGTCACCTTATAATGTAGGTCTGATGAAGTGCTACTCAACTGTTTAAAGCTGCAAATATTGCATAACATTTTGCATGAATTGGCATTAAAACCATCGTTGGTACAGAAACAATTGTAAGTGATCATTAAAGATGAACAAAACGCCCTCATTGTCTTCTAATTTAAATTACACACACACACACACACACACATACACACACACACACAATTGCAGCGTTGAAGGTGTTTATAAACCATTTAATAAAACACACAAAAACCGTTAGATTCACTTCAACATTTAAATTTAATTCGTTAAAATATTTCCGTCGCTTTGAGACCATGACTGCTGCATCTCGGAATTTTGTCAGTGAACAGGTCGCAGTCTCAAAGCGATGAAAATATTTTGGCAAATTAAATTTAAATGTTGAAGTGAATCTAACGGTTTTTGTGTGCTTTTAAATGGCTTATAAACACCTTCCACGCTGCAATTGTTTTTGTTTCAGCACACGATCTCAGATCAGGTCACTTG
The DNA here is from genome assembly GCF_001194135.2 of Octopus bimaculoides. Lineage (NCBI taxonomy): Eukaryota > Metazoa > Mollusca > Cephalopoda > Octopoda > Octopodidae > Octopus > Octopus bimaculoides. The sequence continues at coordinate 346,364 of NC_069008.1, forward strand.
CTATGTAAGTATATGTATGTATGTCTGTATATATATGTATGTGTATATATATATATATATATATATATAATATTCAATTAAAGAAACAAGATGGATTTGGCATTAGTCTTTATTCAATATGAAGAATTTTTTTGACCAAAAATTAAACACACACACACACACACATATATATATGTATATTATGTGTGTGTCTATGTATACCCATGTGTGTATAACATTACATGTTTAAATTTATCACAATGTATATATGGCTTTTATATATGCTTTTTATAATATGTATGTGTGTGTATGCATATGCATCTGCCTAAGTGTCTGAATGTGTGTGTATTTATATGTATATACACACATACATACATATATATATATATATATATATATATATATACATACACAAAGACACGTGTGAGTGGAAGGGCATAGCTTCAGTCAGTACTTAGTGATGTTGCAAAACGCATCGACTACATTTATAACAGTGCATAACTTTATGGTTCACAAGTGTTTTAATCATACAGATGTATATATGTACTGTATGAGTGTGTATACATACAAACATATATATATATACACTTACATATATTGTGGATATAACATGGTTACAGATATGATGCAATTATCCTGACATCAATGTATTGTCAAGTGTGTGTGTATATATATGTGTATGTATACATAGATGTATGTATATATGCATTTATCGAGACAGTACTTCTTGATACACCAAACATTTTGGCTGTTTTCGTTACGCTAGCCCCTGTATATATATATATATATATATATATATATATATATATAT
>NC_069008.1:347393-352584 GCF_001194135.2 Octopus bimaculoides
ATATATATATATACTTATATATAGATATATTTAGATATAGATATACAGATATATATACATATATATTCATATTTGTGTATGTATCCATATATATATATGTATATTTATATATGTGTGTATATATATATATATATACATAAATATAAATACATATATATATATATATATATATATACTTATATATAGATATATTTAGATATAGATATACAGATATAAATACATATATATACTTATGATTATATATGTATGTATATTTAGTGACATATATGTGTATACTTACATATACATGCACCTAATTGTGTTTATACCTGCAGTGTGTCCCCAAAAGTAGAGACCCACATTAAATTATTCTATATCTGTTTTTTGAAATCTAGATTTCATTTCAAAGTTTTTAGAATTCACAAGCAGAATTAAATTTGAAAGTGGTGGCCATTCTGGTGCAATCACTGCTGAGTAAAAGGAAGTAACAGAATCACTAAGCTCAAGAAACTTTCATTCCTTATTTATGTGCATTCTCATTTGTGGTGGTCATGTGTGTATTTAGCTGATGATCGTCAGGTTGCAAGTTCAATTCCTGGCAGGACATTGTGTCCTTGAGCAAGACATTTTATTTCACATTGCTCCAGTCCACTCAGCCAGTCATTCAAAGGGTCCACTTTGTCACACTGAATTTCCTTGAGAACTAAATTAAGGGCATTCGTGTCTGTGGAGCGCTCAGCCACTTCATTTTCAAGAGCAGACAGTTCCACTGATCAGATCAACTGGAACCCTTGTCATCATAACCGATGGAGCACCAGTCATTCTCATTTAATGCTTGCTTTCATTTTAGCCACTGGTTTTGCTTTTGCACCATAAGCTTTGTTCTTCAAGAATTCACATGAAAATGTCTGGTGATGTGAGGTCCAGTGAACGCAAGGGGTCTGGTACCTCACCTCTTCTCCCAATCCTTCTACTTGTCAAAATCTCAGTAAAAGATGTCCTTACATGACCATGGCAGTGTTGTGATGCTGCTAATATTATTCCACAAACTGTTCTTGAATGTTTAGCATGAAAGATTGCCATACCAGTTTCTAATGCACCAGACCAGTCTTGGTTCCATCAAGAAGGAATGGTCCAGTTATTTTTTGTTTTTTTTATTTGATGAGCCAGCACCCTACTGTAACTTATAGTTAATTCTCATGGTATTCCTCCATAACATAGGGATTCTCAAATCAGTGCAGTTGTGGCTAATTGAGCCAGTTAATTAAAATGCAGCCTCATTATTCCTATAGAAAAAGTATGTCTTCTGCACATCTTACCAAGCACCTCTCTCAAAACATAACCGTTTTATCTGAGTTATCTTTATTAAAAGCATGGACCTTTCTTGAAAGCACATCAAAATGCGATGGATGTTTGATGTTGAGATTTCTATCTTGTGACTCATTTATCACACCAAATTTTTTGGCTTTGAGCTCTGGCAGTATGTTTCTCACATATTTCTTGCTTTCTCTGGCTATTCAACATCCAACATTCTTCAGGAACATTTCTTGTGGCTATTCTGAACTGTTCTGTTTGCGTCAGACTCATCTCCGACTCAAGCGATGCTAAGTCACAGAACCTGATCTGTTTCAAACCCCCTCCTAAACTGTCTTTACCCTTCAACAGCATTTTCAAATGAATTTCTTTTATTCAAAGCTTAGTCTAGCTCCCTTCATTATTTCAAAGGAGTTACATCAAAACAGAAATGAAGATTATATATACATTATTTTGGGCCCCTTCCCCCTGTATATCTAAGTATACATATATATATACATACATATACCTTTTATGTATATGTGTATATTTATGTATAAATTATACTGCTGTTATTGTACTAGTGTGTATATAACTACTCCAGCATATATATATATATATATATATATATATATATATATATACGTGTGTAAGTGTATGTCTGTATGTATACTGCAATTATTGTACAAGCATATAAAAGGCGTTGACAGTATTCAAAATTCTGAAATTTCATTACATAAACTCACAGCAACCTTGTATTGTCTTCTGCTTCATGTGATATGTCACACACACACACACACACGCCACATGATATCTATGTATCAGAAACTCTGGTCCAAATTGCATACCAATTTTTACCCTATTTTATATTCTATTTAAACTCAGTGATTCCAAACCGAACGTACATAACTTTTGATTCATTGGACTGTATATAATAAAACTTGATATTTACCATATCTGGACCAGTCTACGTTCATTCTATATTATTGTTGTTACTGTTTTTATTATTATTATTATTATTATCATCATCATCATCATCATCGTTGTCATGTTATTACTATTATCATCATTATCATCATGTGATGAAAACACAGTGTATTTCGCTGGGAAGGGTGGCAAGTGTAGCGGATGTGTTTACGATTCTATATTAACATCATCTGTCGTTGCTGTTGTTTATTTTTGTTTTGAAGTTAAAAAAAGAATGGATTTCTTTGTGATGACTCCAACACTTTCATCTGGTAAATGAGAAACAACCCCCGTCTCTTTACAGTTGAAGGAATTCTTGGTGATATTTGTTGTTCAGAGGAAGAGTTTATGCTTAAGTAGATGACGAGAGTGAGACAGACAATCAAGCTGGAGAAAGGGGTGAGGAAAATAGCGATTTGGGTGGACAAAGTCTGGAGTTAAGAGATGGACTTATTATTATGATTATTAGTCTTCTGAATGTTTCTGTGATTCTGTCGATTAGTTTTCCTGCAATTGTTACTCTTGAACTGTGTGTGAAGCTATTTATTTGCTCAGGAGCCGAGATGGAGGGTAAAGTTAGAGACAGAGTCTCAGGTCTGAGAGACTTAATATCTCTGGAAGAAGGCCCCGTTGGCTGCCACAGCCTGGTTCCTGTCATCTGTCAACCTTTTCAGCTCTGTCAGCTCTGTCCAGTCCTCATATCAGTACAGCTCTACTACAGGTCGTGCATCAGCAAAAGCCCTCGACATGCGCCACGCTGTGACGAGCCCCATCTGGGTCCTTTGCAGAATCAAGATAAATGACATCTATGTTTCAGCAATTTATAAGTTGCATCACTCAGTCAAAATGTTAACAGAAGCTGTGTAAGGTAGCTTCTTCCTGAATGGAAGCCATGCTGGGTGTCAGGGAACAATTCATAATATGATCTGGGAACATGATCAGCTTCCTCCTGACAATTTGTTCCAAGGCTTTTCTCATGTTTTGCATCCTCTCCATTTCCACGTTTATGGATGGGACATCTTGTGTCATTCTTTAACTTTTTTGGAAGTCCACCACTTGCAGGGAAACTTTATAACAGGATCTACAGTGGTTTAGTTAGGGTCCCTTTGCAAGTTTTTAAGGAGGACTTTTGGGAATCCATCAGGGCCTGTGGCTGGGATTAAGCTTATTTCATCAATGGCTGATGTTACGTCAGTGTACTCTGTCTCTTTGTAATTGATAACTGATGTTACTGTGTGTAGAGCTGTTGTGTCAAAGAACACATTCGGCTTGTGTATTTGCTGGTGTCCCAACGGAGATGTAGCATTGCTCATTCAGTATTTCAATTATCCTCTGGGGGTCTGCAGTCAGTGAGCAATTTTCTTTGAACAGTGGCCCTATCTTGTACTGTACTGAAGCTGACTCATTTGCAAATGCGCACACACACACGTATACACACTCACATTTCCCAGTTTCTTTGTTGACAACTTAGAACTTTATGCAAAGAATATGCATGAGATGAAGAAGATCCTTGACCGAGTTATGACATTCTCAAAGGATGGAGGATTGGAGTTTGGTCTGGATAAATGTTGTTATATGGTTGTAACTTTTGAACATTGGACCTCCCAGAGGCAATGACAGGAGACCAAGACCTATGGAGATATGCTGTGATTGAGAAGACCCAGCAACTATAAATGAGATCGCAGCCATGGCCGATGCTGGTGTTGCATGTCTGGCCCATTTAAGAGTAGCCCTGATGTGCCAGGTGATATGATATGGTTGAGAAGACCTGCTGAGTCAAGTAGAACCAAAATCGTAACTGTGACCAGTGCCCCCTGTTCCTATGGCATGTAAAAGACATCAACCAAATGTGGCCGATATCAGTACCCCATAACTGGCTCCCATAGCCATGGCACGCAAAAAGCACCCACTACACTCTTGGAGGGGTTGGCATTAGGAAGAGCATCCAGCTGTAGAAAACATTGCCAAATCAGATTGGAGCCTGGTGCAGCCATCTGGCTCTCTGAACCTCAGTCAAACCGTCCAACCCATGCCAGCATGGAAACTGGACGTTGAACAACAACAATGATGAGGAGGATGATGATATATATACACACAAATATATATATTGGGTCGTTAGATAAATTGTTCTCCTTTTCCCCATTCTTTTGATCATTTCCAATGACTCTAATTAACGTATATCGTTATTGTAGTGGTTTATGGCTTCTTCTCCCCCGGTTAATTTTTTGAAAATTGAGCAAATTTCACCTCGTTTTAGACATGTCGTGATGGAGAGCCAAGAAGGGGAAAAAAGGCAAATTCATCTGACAACCCGACAGAAATTGCAAAATTCTTCAATTAATCACAGCAACTTCAAGTTGTGAACTTCAGCATAAAAAAGAATAATGATTGATGTGAATGATGAGATAGAAGAATAAGCAAAGAAGGCAGAATGTAGCATAAACTGGTTTTATTTGAGAATTGTCCAAAGCAAGTAATCCTAAATGTCTGACGCCAATGCACTTCTCGAATATCAAGGGTGTACATTAGAAAATTGAGTATATATTGAAGTACGCTTGTATGTATATATGCATGTATATGTATACACATGCACACAGATACACAGATGTATATGCACACACACACACACACTTACATATTTATATATATGTCTATATACACGTATATATATATATATATATATATATAGACACACACACATATATATATGTATGTATGTGTGGATATACACACACATGTATGTATATATACAAATAAATATATATATATACACACTAAACTTACACACACCCACACACACATATACATACATACATACATACATACATACTTACAGACACTTATTATTCCATATCACATACAAAAGAGCATATATATATATCAATATATAGAATATACATATATAAATATATGAAGGTATGTATAATGTTCAATGGTTATATATATAACAAAG
>NC_069008.1:357107-359405 GCF_001194135.2 Octopus bimaculoides
AATGATAATAATAATAATAATAATATTAATAATAACAATAATAATAATGATATACACAAAATATGAAAAATACAAGAAATTTCCATAAACCCAGCTAGATTTGAGGATGATGATGATGATGATTGTGGTGGGGGGGGGGGCAGGGCGATGACAATGGTCATGGCGGTGGTTGTGGTGATGTTGGCAGGTGGCAGTAGTGGTGGCGGTGGTTGCATTGATTGTGATTGCTGAGGCTGAGGGCGTTTGTGTTGATGACGATGACGATGACGATGATGATGATGATGACTGTGTATATGCTGATGGTGTTCATGATAGTAGTAATGATGGAGACAATCACACGCTTTTAGAGTCATGTACATATTATGTAGGTTTGGTAAAATAAACAAGATGCGTAGTACTCAATACATGAGTAGATATAAATACTTTATTCTCTTTCAATCTTACAAAGTCCCTCAAGCCCCAAGGGTTTTGTGCCCTTGTGCACTGAATGACACGAGGCCCTTGTGCACTTTCAAAATTCTGCTATAGGCCAGTAGGTTTAGGGAAGGGGCTAGTTTGATTACATCGACCCCATTACTCAACTGGTACTTAATTTATCGACCCTGAAAGGATGAAAGGCAAAGTCAACCTCAACAGAATTTGAACTCGGAACATAAAGACAGACAAAATACCTCTAAGCATTTCGCCCGGCGTGCTAACGATTCTGGCAACTCACTGCCTTAATAATAACAATAATAACAATAATAACAATAATAATAATAATAATAATAATAATATCAATCACAATAATAGTTTCCAATTTTGCCACAAGGGCAGCAATTTTGTGGGGATTGAGACAATTACATCAACCCCAGTATTTCACCAGCATTTAATTCATCGACCCCAAAAGGATGAAAGGCAAAGTTGACCTCAGTAGGGTTTGAACTCAGAACCTAGCGACAGGCAAAACACTGCTAAGCATTTTACCCAGCATGCTAACATTTCTGTTAATGTTTAATAATAATAATAATAATAACCCATTCTACTATAGGAACGAGGCCTGAAATTGTTAAAGTGGGGGCTAGTCAATTATATCAACCCCAGTGTTTCACTGGTACTTAATTTATTGACCACAAAAGGATGAAAAGAAAAAACGACCTCAATGGAATTTGAACTCAGAACACGGTGACAGGTAAAATACTGTTAAGTATTCCATCTAGTACACTAACGACTCTGCCAGCTCACTGCCATCATCATCATCATCATCATCATCATCATCATAATAATAATAATAATAATAATAATAATAATAATAATAATAATAATAATAATAATCGTGATCATGATGACTATCACCATTGTCTAATGCCTGCCTTCCATGCTGGCATGGGTGGGACGGTTTGACCGGAACTGGCCAAGTAGAAGCCTGCACCAGACTTCTGCAACTGTTTTGGCAGGATTTTTACAGCTGGATGCCCTTCCTATAATGCCAACCACTCAGCAGAATGGGCAGAGTGCTTTTTACATGACACAAGCAATAATAATAATAATAATAATAATAATAATAATAATAATAATAATAATAATAATAATAATAATAATAATAATAATAATAAAAATAATAATAAAAATGAGAATAATAATAATGGTTTCACATTTTAGCACAAGGCCAATAGCTTGTAGGGAGGGACCGAGAACCCCTCATTTCTGGTGAGGCAGGGGAGCGAAGCTACTTTGTCACATGACTCTCGGGACATTACGGGTATTGTAAGTTTGTTGAACCATTGGGAGGCTGAAAGGCAAAAACCAAGTGATGATGATGGTGATGATGGTGATGGTGGTGATGGTGATGATGGTGATGGTTGTAGTGATGAGCATGATGATGACAGGAATAGCAATGACAATAGCGATGAAGATGATGATGATGATGAGGCTGTGATATCTAAGCGCATGTGTGTATATATATATATATATATATATATATATATAAATATGTGTAGAAGGTAGATAGATAGTTAGATAGATCTACATATATACATACATATATATGTATACACACACATAATATACACATATACATATATATATATACACATATATATATATGCATATACATACATATACACATATATCTGCATATACATAGATATATATACACATATACATACATATGCATAAATATACATACACATACATACACATACATGTACATATACATACATATTCATACATATATATATATATACATATATTCACACACACATATATATACACGCACACACACACATATATATATATATATATATATATATATATATA
>NC_069008.1:360393-362932 GCF_001194135.2 Octopus bimaculoides
GAGTGTTTACTTTTAGTGTTTTTTTTTTAATGATTTTGAAAGTGAGTCTGAGTTTGAGGGAGCACTCAGAGAATGTTTTAAAAACCAAGCCCCTTTAAATGATGAGGGAGGTTAGAATAAGACCTTAAAAAATAATTTTGAGATGATTCTTAGGGACTGTTACACTTTAAAATACATCATAGAACTGACCCCTAATGAAGGTTTTTTTTTCTTTCTCTTGTGGACATAATGCAACAGGGTCGTTCTTAATGGGCGTTTGTGGAAAAAAAAAGAAAAGGAAAATAATTTTAACTCTCCTTGGGAAATTGTCCCTTTTCTGTTTAGCATTTAAACTGGCCATATCCAGCTCAAATATTCTGCTGGCCATATTCAACCTCTCACAACCTCCCCTACAATGTCAATCTGAAAACAAACAATCATGTTCTTGAAAGTTTGAAGTTATGAGATAATGCATGATTAATTCAAACCAATGTGAATAAACAAGTAATACATTTGACAGAGTGATCAGAATGCTGCAAGGTTATACAGGGTTATAAGACATACACAGATGCATTTAGCATTTGAACAGACCATATCCAACTCAAAGATTCAGCCAGATCCAATGTCTCACACCTACGCTACAATGTCATTCTCAAAATAGCATCATTGAAATCTGAAAGCTATGAGAAGTAAACATTATATTTGGTAGAGTAATCCGAATGCTGAAGGGGTTAAACTTATCTTATGGAAATTTACCCTTAAAATTGGTTCTTAGTGAGTGGTTGAAGGATGGCCCTGAAAAGGAGACTTAACAGAAACATTGACATAGTTAATGGAAAGGGGTTTACAGTTGGTTGCAAAGTAAAAACAGACACAAAGCAGACACAGTGAATCACAGAAATCAGAGGACAATTAGAGAAAACTAAAACAATAATGATAATAATAATAATAATAATAATAATAATAATAATGATAATCCCTTGGCCTGTGTGCCAAATAAAAGAAATTAATAATAATAATTCTTTCTACTCTAGGCACAAGGCCTGAAATTTTGGGGGAGTGGGGCCAGTTGATTAGATCCATTCCAGTACACAACTGGTACTTAATTTATCAACCCCAGAAAGATGAAAGGCAAAGTCAACCTTAGGGAAATTTGAACTCGGAACGTAGTGATGGGTGAAATATCATTAAGCATTTCATCCAGTGCACTAACGACTCTGCCAGCTCACTGCCTCAATAATAATAATAATAATAATAATAATAATAATAATAATAATAATAATAATAATAAAAATGATGATGATAATAATATCAACAATAATAATAGTAATAACATTTTCTTTATTGGCCACAAGGGCTGAACACTAAACAAAAAGGGGACAGCACAAGTGACAAGTGGGGTTTAGTATAAAACTTCAGGAATAAAAATTAACACGAAAACAGAAAGCAACAAAAATCAACGACAAAATTCCCCAAAAGTAGGGAGTTCGAATCCAGGACAACCAAGGAACCCCACACATCCTGGCTTGCCTGACCCCTTTGGGATGCCTCAGTGGGTGCTCCTCTCTTTCTCAGCTCTTCCTCTCGCTTACAAGTGTTCAGATTAGGCCCCATTCACAGAGGCTCCTATTGCCACATTTACAATTAAGTACTTGGCTGCTACTTAATTTATTGACCCCGAAAGGATTAAAGGCAAAATCAAATTCAGCAGAATTTGAACTCAGGACTTAGTGACAGGCAAAAATACTACCAAGGAGTTTGTCTGGTGCGCTAATGATTCTGCCAGCTTCATTAATGTTTAATAGCAATAATAACTTTTCCTACTGTAGGAACAAGGCCTGAAATTGTTGGGTGGGGGCTAGTCAATTACACTGACCCCAGTGTTTCACTGGTACATAATTTATTGACCCCAAAAAGATGAAAGGCAAAGTTAACCTTAGCAGAATTTGAACTCAGAACATCAAGGCAGACGAAACGCTGCTAAGCATTTTGCCCAGCATGCTAACGATTCAGCCACCTCACTGCCTTAATGCCTAATAATAATAATAATAATAATAATAATAATTTCTACTATAGACACAAGGTCTAGAATTGTTAGGGAGGGGTGTAGTTGATTACACCGACCCCTGTGTTTCACTGGTCCTTAATTTATCAACCCCGAAAGGATGAAAGGCAAAGTCAACCACGGCAGAATTTGAACTCAGAACATGAAGATGGACAAAATGCCATTAAGCATTTCGCCTGGTGTGTTAACGATTCTGCCAGCTTGCCATCTTAATAATAATAATAATAATAATAATAATAATAATAATAATAATAATAATAATAATAATAATAGATAGGATACAACATACACAAATGAAAGAAAAAATAAAGAAAGAGTACTATAGACGAGTTAGATCAATACTAAAACAGAGCTCAATGCTAAAAACAAGATAATGGGTATCAACACTTTAGCTGTCCCAGTTATAAGCTACAGCTACAACATCCTTAACTGGACACTAAACGAACTATGTAAAATAGACAGGAAAACAAGAAAAATAATGACAGGATATAGGAT
>NC_069008.1:363837-365484 GCF_001194135.2 Octopus bimaculoides
AGAGATAACTCGAATGTGGAGTCTAAAAACAGAAACAATTCCTATCATAGTAGGTGCCTTAGGTATAATAAAAAAATATTCAGACAAATACATAACAAAAACACCAGGACTTACAAATATATATAACATACAGAAAATTGCACTACTGGATACTGCACATATTCTACGCAAAACACTTTCAATACAGTAAACATAAGAGCACCACAGCACATACCCAAGGCGCACAGAGCTGCGCTCGGTAGTGAAGTGAAAGCACGTTATAAAAATAAAACTACTGAACAATAATAATAATAATAATAATAATAATAATAATAATAATAATAATAACCTACTCTAGGTGCAAGGACTGAAATGTCGGAAGAAGAACTTAGTTGATTCCATCAACACCAGTGCATAACTGGTACTTAATTTATCAAACCATAAAGGATAAAATGAAACTTGGCAGAATTTGTACTGAATGTAAGGAGGAAAGAATTGAAGTCAGATGCCTACCATTTTGTCTGGCAATGCTAATGAATCTGCCAGCTCACAGCCATTAATAATAATGATAATAATAATAATAATGGTTTCGAACTCTGACACAAGGCTGGCGAGTTTGGGGTGGGTGGGTTAAGTCAATTACATCGACCCCAGTGCATATAGGTACTTATTTTATTAACCCCAAAAATATGAACAGCAAAATCAACCACAAGTAGGATTTGAACTCAGAACATAAAAACAAATGAAATACTACTAAGCACTTTGTCCAGTGTGCTAATGATAATAAAAATAATAATGAGAAGGGTGTTTCCATATTTGGCTAATTAAATATTTTTTGGTTGATTTGTTTTACAGAATTCAATGAAATCATTTTGGATTCAACCTTTGATAGTAAGTTTAGGGGTTGACAGCAAATTATGGTGGGCGAAATTTATGAAGAATAGCAAAGGGAAAATTTCTACAAAGGATGGTCTGAGTTCAATTGTCAGGTTCAGAGATGGAGTTTTACTTTTGAAAAAGTCAAAATATTTGGTCTTTTAAGGTAAACAAACGAGTGTTTGGAAATAAAATACAATAAACTATTATATATGTACATGTATGTATATTACACACATGTGGTGTGTAGGGATACATATATGTTGTGTGTATATAATGTATATGCATATATATACGTGTGAGTGTATATATATATATATATATATAAATATATATATATACATACAAATACATACATATATGTAAATACATATAAAATTAAAATAAGCAACAGGATATCCAGAGGTGATGTAGAACGATCGTTTCAAGCAGCCCCATTTAATTGAACAATGCAATCATTACATCAATTTAAATGCAGGGCTATCCTCAGCTGCATAAAGAAATAAATAGAATACATATATATATATATTATACATATATATATATATAATATACATATATATATACATATATACACATATATATTCATATATATATATACATATATATATATATGTATATATATATGTATGTATATATATATACATATACACATACATATATATATATGTGTGTGTATATATATATATATATATATATATATATATATATACATACAAACCTGTGTTTAATTTGTTTTTATACTTATGTTTATTTGTCTTCCCCAGTTCTATGCAAAACCAGACAAGTTGT
>NC_069008.1:366108-368641 GCF_001194135.2 Octopus bimaculoides
TATATATATATATATATATATATATATATATGTATGTATGTATATATAAATATATAGAAGGATAAGGGAAATTGTAGGAGGAACACATCCAGGCAATCAATACAAATTCCAAAGCAGAATTTTAAACACATAACGAAATAGATATAGATATAAATTTATAAATCAGTGAACAAAATGACATGTAAAAGTCGTATGTGAAAATTCTGCATCATGTATGTTGGGTTCCAGTGCCAAATGGACGACTGATATGTCTATCTATTTCGTTATGTGTTTAAAATTCTGCTTTCCCAAATCCTCCTAAGATTTCCCAAATCCTTCGATTCAGCACACGACGAGCACTTCTTAATACAGTCCGTGCATCGTGAAGCATACTTAAAAACATACTTTATAAGAAAATTTAACTTTATATAAATATATATACACATACAAACATATGCATACACACATATATCTATATACATAAAAACCATGTATATATATATATGCATATATACACACACACACTCACACACACACATATATATACCTATATATGTGTATGCATATACAAATATAAGTGCTTATAGCTATACATGCATATACAAGTGCGTGTATGTATATATGCATATATATACATACACACATACTCATACATACATATATATATATATATATATATATATATATACATACACATATATATATATATATATATATATATATATATATATATACACACACACATATATGCATACATATTATTGTATTGAAAGGAACACACACAGGCATACACACGCATATGTATATTTTAGTATTGTTAAAGACATCTTATATAAATTTGTGGGCTTGTCATGTATATAAATATTAAATAATTACATAGGCGCATGCGTTCACTCGTGTGCACACACACACAGATATAATACATATATATATATATATATATATATGTTATATATATATGTATATATATATATATATACGTATACATCCATATACATATATATATAACATAAATAATAGATAATTATATGCATACACACACATCCATATGCATACACACACATCCATATAAATACACACACATCCATATAAATACACACGCACGCGCACACACACGTATATTAAAAACGAGGAAGGCCGGGTTTATGGGACAACCTTGGGTTAGGTTTTCCCATCTATAAAGTTGTAGCAATTCATAAAAGGCGACAATGTGACGACGTACGTTCGTTACTGAACAGCTTAACAAATTCTTTTTGCTTTGAATTGGAAGTCGTCTTTAGTTTGTCTTCCTCTACGGAAGAATATGAAGATGGTTCAGTCGGATTTACTAATTTCATTACTCAGAGGTGATGGTAAGTTACTTAACATTATGTTATACTTTTGTGCTTCTGTTTGCTGTAAAACTTGTTTCTAATTAAACAAACCAAGGGTGTCTCCCATCCAAGCTGGAGACAAAACTGTCAAAGAAACTATCATATATATCTTCTATCAAAATAAGACATTTCAAACTCTTCAATATTTTCTTCCATTCGAATGTTTTATAATTTTCAAACAAGAAAATTTTGCTCTTATAATTTTAATTTGCTAGAAAGTGCAGTTAAACTTCTTATAACTATTATTGTTTATTTCTTCGACCTTCTTTTCCCTTCAACTTTTAATATCAAATATTTCTGTTCATTAAATTGTTTGTCTAATGAAACTGTCATCGATTTTCCATTGAAACTTTTCTATATTTACCCCAAGTGTCAATACTTTTACGATGTGGTGGTTTTACGTCCGAGGTCACGTCGGGAGGTCACCACTTTTTGTAGCCGCATTGTTTGTGTAACACTACTTTTAAATGTTTCCTATTTCGAAATACAGGGTGTCCACAAAGTCTGGGTACATGGGGATTAACACATACTTCAAGAAATTATTATTTCTTATATTTAATTGTTTATGTTATGATTTTTATTTACTCCGTGTACCCAAACTTTGTGGACACCCTGTATATTGAAAAAGACATTTTACTTTCGAAGTTGGAATCTATATTGATTAAACCCGTCACTTCTAACTTACTTATAAGTTGTTGTCATTAGACATAAATCCGGACTACAGCTACAGAAACGTGATAGCGAGAAATATACACTCGGAAACATTAAATGGATATTTTATGCGTGCATGTATGTTGAAGATAAATAAGTTCGTGTTCTTTAAAATCGCTATAAAAATTATTAAAATAGACTGTTTCATAATTGCAGAAATAAATTTCATTAACAAGTTGAAGAATGTGAAGAGAGAGAAAATAATTACTTCGTTATTTTATTTATGAATTCGGCAATTTCCGTAAAAGGTGTTGGGTTCGGGAAGTGGGACGAGAGAGAGATGGAGAGAGAGAGAGTGATTTCTTTTGAAGTTGGCAACAGTGGCTGGGGTAAGGAAAAAGGAAGAAGAAAAACATACCTTCTCTCTCTCTCTCTCCCTCCCTCCCTTACACACACATGCTAGTTATCTCTCTTTCTTTCTTTCTCTCTCTCCTTCTCCCTCTCTCACTCACACTCACACACACTTACAC
>NC_069008.1:369402-375861 GCF_001194135.2 Octopus bimaculoides
ATATATATATATATATATATATATATATATATATATATATATATACATACATATACACATTTGGCTGTTAATATAACTATATAATTTTAGATTAAAAGTAATTTATATAAAAACATGCAGTTATACACTCAGGCGCACACACATTGATATATATATAGACATACGTTTTCACACAAACATACACATATATACGTGTATATATACACACACACATGTATATTATGTATGTTAAATAAATGCATATATACTTATGCAGGCGCATAAATGCACACACCCACCCATGCCCACACACTTACACCCACCCACCCACATTGAAACATTATACAGAACAGTGACACACAGACACACACACACATGCACATGCATAGATTCATTGCTCCTTTCTCTCTCTTTGCCTCACTTTTTTCCCTGCCTCCTTCTTTGCCTCTCTCTGTCACCTTCCCCATCCTTCACTCCTCTTCCCTTTCTCACTTTCTCTTTCTTTTCCGTCATCAGTGAGTTTCTTCTTCTTTCCTGCTTTCTTGTAAAAAAAACAACAACAACAAAAAACGCATAATATCAAAAAAACGACATCAACATGGTAAACACTTGGGCATCCCGCTCATAAAACGATCGTCGTTGTCTGTATGCCAACATTGTCTTGGTAATTGTCACCGTCCACCTTGTCCTCCAGGCCTGGTATGATTCGCACCATGTCGTCGACGTGTGAGTTGCGCAGCAGGTAGAGTGAGATGCCAAACACAGCTGCCATTTCGGCAGTGATGAAGGACACTCCGGCAAAGAAGAACGACCAGCCATAGAAGTAGGCAAACTTTGGGCCTTGGACACCAATGATCTTGGCTCGATGTCCCACCTCATCGTTGACAGCTGATATGTAGAGAATGATGCCAACTGACAAAGCCAGACCTGAAGAAGAGATAATAATAATAATAATAACAATAATAATAATAATAATAATAATAATAATAATCATTACCACTACCACCTAATAGTAATAGTAATGATAATAATAATAATAATAATTAGTACCACTACCACCAATAATTGTCGGAGCCATGGGAACAGTGAGTAAAAATCTCGAAGTACATGGAACAATTCACACAGGCCATCCTTGCTACGGTCATCCACCTTTTGACAAACTTACTGTCTGATGGCATCTCCCTCTCCAATCTCACCTTCCTTTTCAGGTGGAAAAGGAAGGTGAGATTCGTGTAACACTTGCTCGTCCCAACCCGTATGTGTGTGTGTGTATATATATATATATATATATGTGAGTAAAAATAAATACCAAAAAAGGGTTTTGTATGATCGTGTATAGAGGAATATATTATTTTATTTAAAAGAGTTCCAACTCTGTCTGATTTTTATGTTTTATTTATATTCTTGTAAAATTAATGTGGGATATAGAATATGGAATATATAATATATATATATATATACACATACATAAGTTTTCTAAACAATATCGTTGGTCCAGTGTGTTAACAGGGAATTTATAAACTATTTGACCTCGATTGATAATCCCTTGCTGATTGATTGATTGATTGATTGGCAAATAGATCGATAGATGGATATGTGTATACATGTATAAAGTATAAACGAAGAGAGCAAAATGAAGGAAGAAGAAGAAGAAGCATGAGGTGGAGGAAGGAGAGAGAAGAGAGTTAAATAAAAAAGGGCCAGAGAAGTACTTTACCTGAGAAAACATAAATGATTGCCCCTATCAACGTTTTCACATCTGCTTTTATGTTCCCGATGACACTGGTGATGGCTGCAATGACTATCATGAGAAGAGCAACCACTGGGTAAGGGGCAGACAGTCGGATGGCTCCTGGAATTGGGTTTCAGAAAATAGTCAGAGTAAAATGAGAGACAATCTGTTTAAGTATACACTTGCTGTGGAATGTACATTTACCCATAAAAGCATTGGAGCTGGTGCCACATAAGATACACTGGTGATGGTGCCACGTAAGAAACACTGGTAATATAGGAGTTACGTAAAAAGCACTGGTGATGGTGCCACATAAAAAAACACTGATGATGGTGCCACATAAAAAACACTGGTGATGGTGCCACATAAAAAATACTGGTGATGGTGCCACATAAAAAATACTGGTGATGGTGCCACATAAAAAAATACTGGTGATGGTGCCACATAAAAAACACTGATGATGGTGCCACATAAAAAACACTGGTGATGGTGCCACATAAAAAACACTGGTGATGGTGCCACATAAAAAATACTGGTGATGGTGCCACATAAAAAATACTGGTGATGGTGCCACATAAAAAAATACTGATGATGGTGCCACATAAAAAACACTGGTGATGGTGCCATGTAAGAAACACTGGTGATGGTGCCATTTCAGCAACACAGCAATGTCTATGCTGCTAGCCATTTTGATGGTCATGCTGGTGATAATGCGACAAAAAGTGAGGGAAATCCTTTTGTGACAGGGTCAGGGTACATCCCTACTGTCTCTTTTGGTGGCACTGTTGTTTGAAACATGAACACATATAAAGAAAAAGAAGTTCATAGAATTTTAAAGCGAAAATGATGCTTCATCAGATCTATAGATATAGGGTCCTATGAGGGATTCTGCCATTGTCACTCCTAAGGACCCCTATTTCACATAGTGAAGTAGGGGCCTTAGAGTCAACTTAAAGCAAAAGTCAATCAAATATCACATGACTCTGTAAATGAACAATCTGGTGTGCTTGTTTTAATGGCCTACCAATGTATACAGTACGTTTCTCTGCCCTAGATGTCACGAAGGCACTCGGAAAGAAATGGAAACAGAATTGAAAGAAGATACTAATGAAAATAATAATAATGATATAGGAAGAAGAAGAGCAACAAGGAGGAGGGAGAGGATACAGAAGCAAACTTACGTATAATAGCCATAGACGTGCTAGCTTTTTCTATCCGCTCATAACCTTGTTTGTAGTACTCAATATTGGCACATAGCGATTCTTCTTCACCAGGACTGTACTCTGTAAGAACAAACACAAGTTATAAGATCATCATCATCATCATCATCATCATCATTATTATTATAATCATGCTAATGATTCTGCAAGTTTGCAGAACCATTATCATGCTGAGCAAAATGCTTAGCAGTATTTTGCCTGTCGCTACGTTCTGAGTTCAAATTCCACCAATGTCAACTTTGTTTTTGATCCTTTTGAGGTTGAGAAAATAACTACCAGTTATACACTGGGGAGGTCGATGTAATCGACTATCACCCTCCTCCTAATTTTAGGCATTGTGCCTTTTAGTAGAAAGGGCTCTTATTAATATTATTGGTGGTGGTGGTGGTGGTAGTATTCACGGCATCAGTACCACCATCACTGTTTCAAACTTTGGTATGAGACAGCAATTTTTAGGGGTAAGAGTAAGTCGATTACATTGCCCCCCCCCCACCTCAAATTTTAAAACAAATTTATAATTTTCTGATGTTTTCTTAAACATTCTCTAGAACAATACTTTGTGCAAAACCAAATATATGGCACCCTAGGCATAACACAAACATGACCTTCTAACTTGTTGTCTGTTGAGGTCTCTGGGAGAGACTGGGAGCCAACTTGTACAAATGCAAAGCAAAAGTCAAGCATAAAATAATAATAATAATAATAATAATAATAATCCTTTCTGCTATAGGTAACAAGGCCTGAAATTTGAGGGGAAGGGACTAGTTGATTACATTGACCCCAGTATGCAACTGGTACTTAGTTTATTGACTCCGAAAGGATGAAGGGCAAAGGCGACCTCGGTGGAATTTAAACTCAGAACGTAGCAGCAGGCGAAATACTGTTAAGCATTTTGACCAGTGTGCTGACGACACTGCCAGCTTGTATGCCTGAATAATAATAATAATAATAATAATAATAATTGAAATAATAATAATAATAATAATTGAAATAATAATAATAATAATAATTGAATTTCAGCTATATATTGGTAGAAACTGGGTTTTGGTTTTAACACCCTATGCATAAAGAAAACAGTAAAATAAAATAGGAAGAATGTATTTCTGTTAGGTTTTGGTGGGGTATGAGGATGGCATGTGGGAAGAATTCTTGCAAACGGTTCCTCCTGATTGGTTGACGACTTTCACAGTTGCTGTAAAAGACCATGTGACCACATCAAAGAATTGCTAACATCATAAGAAGAAGAATTAATTATATATATTTAAGTCATTTTTCATTGCTTAAGTAAGGATTAGAGACTGCAAAAATAACAGTGAATTGGATATGGATGTGTATTTAATACCTGTGTGTGTACGTGTGTATATGTATATATTTTTGTGTGTGTGAGTGTGTATATATATATATATATATATATATATATATAAATGCATTCATATATATATAGAGAGAGAGAAAGAGAGAGATGTAGGTACAGGCTTGTGTGTATATACTTATATATATATATATGTGTGTGTGTGTGTGTGTATATATGTGTGTGTATGTATATATATATATATATATCCCTCCCTCTTTCGACTCTCTCTCCCTCTTTCGACTCTCTCTCCCTCTTTCGACTCTCTCTCTCTCCCTCTTTCGATTACCTCTCCCTTCGCCAGGACTATAAACTAACACACACACCCTGATTCCCCCACTCAATCTTAGAACCTCTGCTGAAGAAATACAAATCTCAGAATGATATCCAGATAAGAAGTTTTTCTGTCTTTTCAACCTCACTCATACCCTTCTATTTATGCCCTGATTCATAACCCCTCACTTACTTCTTTCACTATTCTCAGTTATTCAAGTTTATCGCACAATCACTTATTTCTCTAATTCTGTCTTAGATTAACTGACCGAAAACTCTCAGATTTTTTCAATTCTATATTACTGTTTATCAACATTTGCTGTCTTGTTAAGCTATGCTACACAAATCCCAAAAGAATATTTTGTCTCCCTCGTATTCTGACCACTTGTCAGCCCAAGTGAGACCATAGTCAAGGCCAATGCCGGTTTCAGACTATTGGTGCCCCTGCCAGTGGCACACAAAAGACACCAGCTACACTCTGGGAGTGGTTGGCATCAGGAAGGGCACCCAGCCATAGAAACCTTGCCACTTCAGATTGGAACCTGGCTTACCAGTTTTCAGTCAAACCTTCAATACCAGCATAGAAAGTGGCCTTTAAATAATGATGATGATGATCACACACACACACACACACACACACACACACACACACACATATATACATTTATAAATGTAAGGGCAAACAGTCTAGCCTGCCAGCCTTGGCTATGTCAAGATGGATTTTTATGCATTCTTCTTCCCACTTGGATTTTAAATGTTGCCACAATTATAATATGTCTATTCTACTGTAATTTTTCTACATTTCTGTGCAGCTGAAGATTGCTCTACATTTTGCATTTAATGTGATGCTCACATCACTTAAATAAATGGAGTAGCATGAAACGTGCGTACTGCAGTCTTCTTTAAAATCCATGTTGCCTTCTTATATATATATATATATATATATATATATATAAATAAATGTGTGTGTATATAGAGCTTTCAGTCTGCTGTTTACCTTCTAATGTAGAACACATCTCTATAGCATTCATAGACTTTATACAGAAGTAGAGTAAACTGCTCTGGGTGTAGAGTAGGACAGTGCCTGCCTCACTGCATTATGCAGCTTCAGATTGTACACCATTGGGTGGAATGGTGTGGCGATGTGTGTTAATGTGTGCCGTGGAGCGGTGCTGTGGCTTAATGTGGAGTAATGTGTTGTTTCATGGCACCTTAAATTGGTTGTGATGTTTCATGTAACACAGAACTGTATTCAGTGGCGCCTGCTGGTGTATGCTGATATAACTAAGCAATGGAAGGGAGATAACAACATCTCCCATCGCCCACCAACACCAATTCCGGTAAATTCTTTTCTTCTTGGGGTTTTTTTGTTATTATTTTCCACACCATTCACAAGTTTATCTACTTCTTAGCTTTCATTGATCGTTCAACACTCACGCACACACATACAATCATAAATATGTGCATGTGTGTGTGTATATATAATATATATATGTGTGTGAAGACATATATGATTATGTACACATGTATGCACTTGTTTATGTGTACATGTATGCATGTACTTATATATATGCTTGTGTTATATTATGTCTGTGTACATATACACACACATATATATATGTATATATAGGTATATGTATATAGTTGTGTGTGTGTATATATATATATATATATAGGTGTGTGTGTGTGTGTATATGATTATATATATGTATATATACACATACTTCTTTGTATGTGTATCCACGTTTGCTGCTGTTTGTCTGTGTATTATATATATATTCCCATACACAAATATATATATGCATGTCTACATATATATATATATATATATATTTATATATATATATATGCATACATATCTATGTGCATATGTATGTATTTATATATATATATATATATATATA
>NC_069008.1:378746-385267 GCF_001194135.2 Octopus bimaculoides
ATACATATTCGTGCAGGTGTGGCTGTGTGGTAGGAAGCTTGCTTCCCATCCACATGGTTCTGGGTTCAATCCCACTGTGTGGCACCTGGGGCAAGTGTATTCTACTATAGCTTCAGGCCAACAAAGCCTTGTGAATGGATTTGGTAGATGGAAACTGAAAGAAGCCCATCGTATGTATATATATATATATATATATATATATATATATATTGGAATGTGTGTGTGTGCGTGTCTGTGTTTGTCCCTACAACATCGCTTGGTAGAAATAGTAGCCAAATCTCCCTCAAACTATACCTTACTATATGTAATATTGCATGTTGGTAAATATGTATGAGACAAAGAAGGAGACCTCAAATTGTAGATAGTTCTGTTAGAAATAGCAACCAAATCTACCTCAAATCATACTCAACCGTTTTATGTATGTATGAGCCAATGCGAGAGAACTTGATATGGTAGCTAGAACTGGTAGAAAGAGCAACCAAATCACCCTCAAGTCACACCTTATTGCTTTACGTATGTATACATGTATGTATATACATACATAAAGTAAATGAGGGAAACCTTTACAAGGTAGCTAGACCTGGTAGATATTGCAGCCAAATCTCCCTTAAATCATGGATAGACTGATAGGTAGATAGGTAGATAGATAGATAGATAGATAGACAGATAGATAGATAGACAGATAGATAGATTAGACTGATAGACAGATAGATAGATAGACTGATAGACAGATAGATAGATAGACTGATAGACAGATAGATAGATAGATAGACTGATAGATAGATAGATAGACAGATAGACTGATAGATAGGTAGATAGACTGATAGATAGGTAGATAGATAGACAGATAGACACAGAATATAAACAGACAGACATATAGACATAGATCAACAGATTGGATAAACATATACAAAGATAGACAGATAGAGAGATGGACAGAATTTGACAGGTTGACGGATAGAAAGTGAGATGAAGAGGGAATTAGACATGGAGTGAAGGACAGATCACAAGGGGAGAGACAGAAAAAGGGGGAGAGACAGATAAAGAGACATACAGAAGGAGGGACACATACATGTATAATAGGAGACATAGAAATGGATAGCCGGAGACATGGATAGATAGATAGAGAGGAGAGAAACAGACAGAGAGAGAGAGAGACGGAAGGAGAGATAAACAAATCGATAGATTGACAGACAGACGGATGGATAGATCGATAGAGAGAAAGTCAGGAATAGGCATAAATCTATCTCTAACGCTACATCCCTCTCCCTGAGTTTACCTGCATCATTGTACACCTAATCTCTCCCTCACTTTCTCACTCTCTCAACCTATGTCTATATCTGCCTACTTCTTCATCTACCCATCAATCTATCCATGTATCTATCTGCCTTTCATTTTTGGTGTGTCCGTCCGTTCGTCCATCTGTGTTAAGAAGCTTAGCCCCCCCCCCCTATTGAACGCATTCCCATACATACATCGTTATCTATGACGACAAAACTGCGGCTGCGCTGTGTGTGTGTGTGTGAGTAAGAAGAGAGAAAGAGAGGAAAAGAGACAGAGACCGAAGAAGAGTGAGAGAGAGTGAGTGAATGTTTGGAAGAATCACCAATAACACTTGGTAACCACAACAGTCCCTGTGGGATATCAGTCACTGCTGACGTCATCACAAGCTGATATTAAATACTCCAATGACGTATGTGATACGAAAACTGTTTGTGGCCAATGGAAAAGCATCTATGAAATATGACGCTCGGGAGCTAAAAATATCACACCTTGTGGATAGAGAGACGAAGTGGTGATGATGATGATGATGATGAAGAGGGTGATATGCATTGTAGAGAAATATGATGTGCTGTAGGGAAACAGAGGTGTTATTACAACATTCTGCAGTGAAGTAGTGCAGTAATATGCTACACACGTGCCGGGGAAAAAAAGGATTATAGTGTACTATTGTAGATCCATCCAGTGCACTACAAAATGGGGGGGGGGCGAGGAAGTGTCAGGTGGATGAAGGGTGTTGGGTGTGTGGTGTGAATGGAGGGTGTGTGGTTTGGATGAAGGGTGTGGTGTGGTTTAGGGGTGTGTGGTGGGGAGGAGGGTGTGTGGTGCGGATGGTGGGTGGGTGGCGTGTTTGAAGTACTTGTACATTTGCTGTGTGGTGTCTCGACCTATTTGCAATATTCTCTGTCTTTGTGAGAGTTGTGTTTCTACTCATAAATTCGCGATGTTCTTGAATCATTTTGACTCATTTTCATTGTCTCCTGATGTATTTTATATCTGGATATTGCGTTTTGGATAATATCATACATAGAATTGTGACCCCCTCCTTCCCTGGACTCCGTGCCCATTGGTGCTTTGGAGGCTGTCCCAAATATCCACGCCTATTAAATCATTCCTTAGGGCCAAACTCCCGTGTCGTCTTTCATTCGTTAATCTCGGGGTTTGGTGTGGTTATTTGAAGGATATGTAGAGCGCTACTGTAATATAGTTTACACTTTGGTATCATTTCTTCACCGTGAGTACTTTCTGATATTCGCTACGTTTTAAACCACGTGTCTCTATTTCAAAGCTCCCTTGATTTTTAACTAGACTCCTGAAATGTCTTATATCAACACTTCAGTGTCCCCTTGGTACAATTCTAGGTCCCCATATACACATGGTTTTAACGTATATACACGAAATATCAAGCTCGTGTAATTTAATACCGGGTACTATTTTGTGCTGAGTGTCTACCTACCACACGACCGCTGTACTAGAAGCAAATGTTTGATGTACCAATTTTCCTATTTATCGCTGTTGTTGTTATTAAAGGTGTGTGATAAACAGTTAAACATCAATTTTTAAACAAAAGACAAAGAATTGAAAAGCACTACACGGTTGCATCAATCACCTCTGCAACCTAACATCAGACATCCTGTCTTCTAGTGACCATAGGAATTCAACACCATCCCACCTACCCGTATTACCTGTTTTGAGCCTTATGTTTTCAATTTCTAAAACTCCCTAGGCTCCATTTGACCTTTTAGTTAAAAACGAATGCAGTGCCTACCTTGAATAGTTTCCAACCCCTCCACCACCACCACCGACACAAGTGAGAGGAGGATGTTAACTTCGAACCGGAAACCTAGCTCTGATAACTGCAACAGAGTGCACTCCATTAAAGGTAGATTTGACTGCTATTTCCATCAAGCCTATCAAGACTCTCCCTCATTTTCTCTCTCTCTCTCTCTCTCTCTCTCTCTCTCTCTCTCTCTCTCTCTCTCTCTCTCTCTCTCTCTCTCTCTCTCTCTCTCTCTCTCTCTCACACACATATATATGTATAAGACAGTAAGATGTTATTTGAGGGTGATTCGGCTGCTATTTCTACCAGGTCTAGCTACCATGTAGAGGTCTCCCTTTTTGGCTCATACATACATATATACGTTCGTAAGGTGTGATTTGAGGAAGCTCTAGCTGCTATTTCTACCATGACTACCTATCGTCTAGAGGCCTCCTCTTCGGCTCATACAAAAGACCGTTGAGCATGATATGCGGGAGATTTGGCTGCTATTTCTAAACTGTCTGGCTATCATCTAGAGGTCACCGTCATTGTCGCTGTGTTTCGTAGTAGTTCTGGTGGCATTAATGCTAATGTTGGTGGTGTCGGCGATTTAATTAATATTTAAGTGTCCAAATGAAAATTAAAACTTGATTAGACGGTAAATTACTAAGAAACAGCTATAGGAATATCGTAAAACAGTTTAGTAGTAGTAGTAGTGGTGGTAGTGTTAGTGAGAGTGGTGGTGGCTGTAATAGAGATGATGATTTCTAACAGCAAGTTGAATAATAATAATAAGAAGAAGTATATATCACCAAAGTAACCATAATGTGATGGAAATACAAAACCTATTATACAAGGCAGTGTTGTGTTAATTATTGATCGAATTCAATTACAGAATTTCGTGTGTGTGTGTGTGTGTGTGTGTGTGTATTTGTGTTCGTATGTGCGCGCACATGTGGTTTCAGGCTTGATAAATAATATCAAATTTTCAAAACCTATATAGTACTCAATGTATAGAGCTGTTGAGTAATTGCATGTAAAATGTGTGTATTAAGCAAAGAAGAAATCTTGAAAATCTTCATAATCTAGTCTTCCATGTAAACACCAGATCAGAGATAATCGGGAAATGCAGATGCATTGTGCTGCACCTGCTGCGCAACTGGCAAACACCACCTTCACTCAACTAGAATAAGACCGTTTTATATCTGTTCTTAGAAAATGTCTTCAATCATTCATCCCGTCTATTTATTCCATCCCATCCATCTATCTTCATCCATTATTCCTCGGAGGGTCGTGGGATAGAATCCTCATGTGCCTTCTCCATAGGGTCTTATCAGAAGCAACCTTCCTTAGATTTTCTGGATAGATTCCCATGCATTACGAAGTGAGGCTATGGATATTATCCAACCATCTCGTTTTTAGTCTAACCCTAGGCCTCCTGCCGACTGACATGGCTTCAAGAATCTGTCTAGTAATTCTTCCCTGCGACGTCACATGTCTGTATGTCGGTGCTGTGATATCTCGAAGCGGGGAAGTAGCGACTCAGCTTGGAGAAAATCATTGATCTCCGAGGTGCATACCCTGTCGAGTAACGTTACTCCAGAAATCCTTCGGAGAATTTCCATTTTGCTGGACAAGCGCAACAAGACCACCACAAACCACAATATGAAAAGGGTTCGAAAATATAACTATAATGCATCGTCCGTCACGCAAGTTAACAAGGGACTTGTTCGGGTCTTTAGTAGAGGGATCTGTTCGAAAAATATGCTGCAGTCTTCATCTGATGCCGGTACAACCAGCAGTGAGCATGAAACTTGTTCTGGGAGGCGTGTGGTGAGAGCGCAAAGATTCTTTTACTCATTTGGGTTTGCTCTTTATATCTGCCTCTTTCTCTCGTTACTGTTATCCGGCACCGTTGATACCCTCGCCACGCAGTGGACGTACTTTAGTCCGGACCCTGCAACCTTCGTGTTTGGTATTGAGGTGTCGGTTCAAGGCTGATCTCGCCGCCAAAACTTGGGGTGCAGAACCCACTCTCAGCGCCTCTTCTAACGCCCTAACTTGAGACCCTTCTACTCTAGCCTGCTCTAGACTTAACTGTTTGGTAAATCTAATAAACTCAAGTCGAACGGCTCTTTTGAGGGCAACCCACCACCGGTTATTCAACACGGTGCCGGTGAGTGCCCTCATGACTAACTGCTTAATCTGGTTACGGTATGTTTCGCAAGCCAATAGGGTTTGTTCAATTTCCAGTTACCAGATCCCTGTCTATGGACTTTATCCATATGTACCCTACACATCACTAATTTGTGATCCGTGTAGGGTGTATCCGTAAATTGTGGACAACTAAAGGAGGACCTATCTCTGGTTTTCACTCCTATCCTGTCTATGTAAGACCTGCGAGATCCGTCGTTATTACTCCAAGTCCACATTGGAACGCTCGGATCCTCGAGTCTGAATCGATCTGCCAGCCTAAAATGTTTCAGCAGATCGATGAGGCCAGACCGTCATTTAAAGACGTTTTTGTTAAATATTGTTATTGCTTTTGTTGAATAAAATTTGTTGAAAAAAAGAGCCGCAATAATTATGCACCGACCCTAATCCTAACAACGACAATTCTTGAAGACGGCTGGAGAGCAAAATGGCGGAAAAGTCGTGGTTAAGGACACCAGTTTGAATGTGTGTGTGCGTGAGTGTGTGTGTGTGCGTGAGTGTGTGCGTGCGTGAGTGAGTGTGTGTGTGTGTGCGTGAGTGTGTGCGTGAGTGTGTGTGAGTGTGTGTGTGTGTGCGTGAGTGAGTGTGTGTGTGCTTTATTGTCACCTTTGCAGTCGTCTCCCTCCCTTCCATCCCACCCTGTCAAACCGTTTGATGTATTTGTTAATATATTTTACATCAATATACATGTTAACTAATATTGATTTCAGTACCATGCCCTAGAGACATCTATAATAGTATGTGCGCACGTACACACACACACACACACACATATGGACATGCATATAAAGGTGTGCACACACACATATACTCTTTTACTTGTTTCAGTCATTTCATTTGACTGCGGCCATCCTGGAGTACTGCCTTGAGTCAAACAAATCGGACCCCAGGACTTATTCTTTGTAAGCCGACTACTTATACCATCAGTCTCTTTTGCTGAACCGCTAGGTTACGGGGACGTAAACACACCAACATCGGTTGTCAAGCAATGGCAGTGGGGGACAAATACAGACACACAAACATATGTGTGTGTGTGTGTGTGTGTGTGTGTGTGTGTGATGGGCTTGTTTTCAGTTTCCGTCTACCAAATCCACAAACAAGGTTTTGGTCGGCCCGAGGCTATAACAAAAGACACTTGGCCAAGGTATCATGCAATGGGATTGAACCCAAAACCGTGTGGTTGGGAACCAAGCTTCTTACCTCACAGCCATGTCTGCGCCTCTCTCTCTCTCTCTCTCTCTCTCTCTCTCTCTCTCTCTCTCTCTCT
>NC_069008.1:385348-387693 GCF_001194135.2 Octopus bimaculoides
TATATATATATATATATATATATATATATATATATATATATACACACACACACACATAGATATACACATATATAGAAATATATATGTAAGTACACGTATGAACGGATGTATATACATACATACATATGCGAGTGTATATACATAAATATACAAATGTATAAATATCATATATATATATACATACACGTATAAAGATATGCGAATATGTATACACACACACACTCACACACACACACTCACACACACACACTTGTGTGTGAGTATGTGTGTGTCGGCGCAGGCGCCGCTCTATGGTAATATATTTTCCTCTCAACCACATGGTTGCGAGTTCAATCCCATTGCATGGCAGCTTCGGCAAGTCTTTTCTACTATAGCCTCGGACCAACAAATGCCTTGGATTTAGTAGACGGAAACTGAAAGAAGCGTGTTGTGTGTGCGTGTGTGTGCGCGCACGTGCATCCCGTTAGCACTTGAAACAGGCGTTGCTTGGTTTACATTCCGGTAACCTAGCAGTTCGTCAAAATTAGACCGACAGAATAAGTACCAGGCTTTGGAAGAAAAACAAAACAAAACAAAAAAGGAAAATAAGTCCTGGGATCAGTTTGTTCGAGTGAACCCTTCAAAGTGGTGCCCCAGCATGGCCGCAGTCCAATGATCAAAACAAGTAAGACAGGTAAAAGGCGTAACTTACAGACACCTGAGATGACCATGCTGGAGCAAACTGAAGCAAATTAACCCTTGACCTTTCTCATCAACACTCTTCATTCCATGACCATCCCTACACACTGGCCGTCACCTTCCTCTCTTCCCCTTCTCACCCCACACACAATCATCCCCACTCCCCTCTCCCACTCTTCACAATCCCCAAGACACTCTCCATTCCATGATCATCACTACACACTGCCCAACCCCTTTCCTCCCTTTCCCCTCTCACCTACATATTATATATACATCAACTGTATATATGCATGTGTGTGTATGTATGTTTGTAAGTGGCTGTACATCAGTGTGTGTGTGTGTCTGTGTGTGTGTTGGTTCCCAGTGATCACTTGCCAAAAAGCTTTCCAATTCCGAAACAAAATAACGTTTTGAAACTTCAAAAGGATAAATCGCGCGCCCGTCACACACACAGACACAATATATATATATGTGTGTGTGTGTGTGTGCATATATATATATATATACATGTGTGTGTGTGTGTACATATATAATTACAATTATATATATAATATATATATATATATATATATACACATATGTGTGTGTACATATATACATATATATGTACACACATATACAAAAGCGCACACACAAATACAAATACATGCATACACACATATACATGTATATACACAGAGATGTACATATGTATATATATACGTAGACACACGTACATGGAAAGTGGTAAGTTTTGTCGAATGAATATGTGCCAAGAATAAAATGTTGAGCGAGAATAGAGAGTAGAGATGAAGGAAATTAGCGAAATGCAACACCCCCTGGCGAGAACACCAGCATTCAACACAGGTGAACTTTCTCAGATAATCTAGCACACATTGCGCTGGCATCACAATTACTCCAGCTGGCCTGAGCCGATAGTGTATTGGATACAATATCGGATACAGTACAGACGATGTGAAGAAGACGCCAGCGTTCGTTTCCAAGACGACAATCTCCATATTCGCTGGGACTTTTCTACCACGACTCGTCCGACAAGAAACATTACAGTCTAAGGTAATGTGGAATATAGTGTTGTGTTCAAATAAAGGTCTATGTACGTATAGTCGCAGGGGTGGCTGTGTGGCCACAGTCAACTGAAACTATTAAAAGAATAAAAGTATATATATGGCCATGCTGGAGCCTTGAAGGGTTTTAGTTGAGCAAATCGACCCCAGGACTTACTCTATCGGTGTCTTTTGTCGAAGCGCTAAGTTAAGGGAACATAAACTTATCAACACCAGTTGTCAAGTATACATACATACATACATACATATATACACTTTAACGTAGTTCAACTGCGACCCCACACATAATAACGAAGTGAGTTGCAATCTAGGGACTTATGAGGCCAGATGTTAGGGGTGATGTGTCTGACAGCCTTGGCTGGGTTCTCCTGCTTGTGTGGCATGGTGCAGAATCTTGTCACCAGGCATAGGGTCTCCCAGGAGCCAGCCTCTTCAACCAGGGCAACACTACATCTTCCAGACACTTGATGTAGGCCTCCGTGTGGAACCTGAGGCCGTGAGGGAAGATGAGTGTGGGTATAATGTTGCCATCACTAATGCTCACTCCAAACACCATGACGTTGACTGGATGATTGATTTATATATATATATATATATATATAT
>NC_069008.1:387737-388379 GCF_001194135.2 Octopus bimaculoides
ACTCGGTATTTCATATCTTCTCCATAATTAACTTTTACCTGAACATTGTCTCGCACCGTCTCTGAAGGGATATATAAAACATCCCGGAAACAGCTGTAAGACTTTCTCTTTATTATTATTTCTATCTTTTGAGATTACAATTTTTGCAAATAATGCTAAGCATTTCGCCCGGCTTCCTAACGTTTCTTATTTCTTTACTGCCCACAAGGGGCTACACACAAAAGGGACAAACAAGGACAGACAAACGGATTAAGTCGATTAGATCGACCTCCAGTGCGTAACTGGTACTTAATTTATCGATCCCGAATGGATGACAGGCAAAGTCGACCTCGGCGCAATTTGAACTCAGAACGTAACGGCAGACTACCGCTAAGCATTTCGCCCTGCGTGCTAACCACTCTGCCAGCTCACGGCCTTGCCTTCAGATTGTATCAAAATTTTATGCGTTTATTTGCTGGAGCACCGCCTTTTAGTCGAGCAAATCGACCCCAGGACTTATTCTTTGGAAGCCTAGTACTTATTCTATCGGGCTCTTTTGCCGAACCGCTAAGTTACGGGGACGTAAACATCACCAGCATCGGTTGTCAAGCGATGTTGGGGAGACAACACACATACATACACATACATACATACATATATATA
>NC_069008.1:390693-392880 GCF_001194135.2 Octopus bimaculoides
TATATATATATATATATATATATATACATATATATACATATATATATATATATATACATATATATATATATATATATATATGTATATGTATATATGTATATATATATGTATATGTATATATATGTATGTATGTATGTATGTATGTATGTATACGACGGGCTTCTTTCAGTTTCTGTCTATCAAATCCACTCAAAAGGAGGCTATAGTAGAAGACACTTGTCCAAGGTGCCACGCAGTGAGACTGCACTCGGATGCAAACGTTTGTGTACGTAGGGATGTGTGTGTGTGTGGGGGAGTGTTAAACGTCTGCGCACGTGCTGGGACACCGTTCAGCGTGTTGGGGGTATGTGTGTGTGGGTGTATGTATGCGCGTATGGATGGTATGCATCTATGCATGTATACGCATGCATGTGTATGTATATATGTGTGTGTGTGTGTGTCTATACATACAGATGTGCACACACGTTGACATACAAACGCACACGCACGGACCTAGATACACGCTCGCACATACACCCGGGGACACAACTATGCATCTCCCGTGGGTAGGTCTAGGTATGCGCATGTTGTGTGTATACATGTGTGTGTGTGTGTGTGTGCGTGCACGTGATTCTGTGTGTGCACGTGCGTGTAGTGTATATAAGCGTATATACATGCAGTAACGTCGGCGATGAACGTCAACAACCATGGTGATGGTGATGATGATGATGATGATGGTGACGACGACGATGAAGGTGGAGGGGGAGGGGTGACGGATACAATTGCATTTGCTGCAACAATGTTTCGGCGCCAACCTCACCACCACCACCACCGCCATCAGCTGCACCATCAGCGGCAGCAGTCGTAGCGTTTAATCAACACGATGGAGAACTGGAGCCTCCCTCCGACCGCTGCAATAACCAGAAACAGCAGCTAAAGTCTCCCTCACACTCTTACCGCATCGTCTGAGAAAACCGAAAAGAAAAGGCCAAATTTACGTTATGTTAACAACTGCCAGTGATGGTCGCGGCCGGAGCGCTATCGATTGCAGTTCTCTATCAGGGCTGACCTGGAACTAAACAACAACAGTAGCCTCATTCTGGTGACTAGATCTGGTAGAAATAGCAGCCAAATCTTCCTCAAATCACATTCTACTTTCATGTATGTATATTAAGAGCCAGCGATGCAGACCCCCTACATGGTACCTAGATTTGTTAGAAATAGCAGCCAAATCTGTCTCCAATCACACCTTACTGTTTTCTTGTATATATGTATGTGTGACTCAATAAGGGAGACTGCTACATGGTATCTAGATCTGTTAGAAATAACAGCCAAATATCCCTCAAATTACACTGCTGTCTTATGTACACACACACACGCACGCATATACATACACATGTGTGTGTATCTATATGCATGAGCCAATAAAGGAAACCTCTACATGGTAACTAAATCTACTAGAAATAGTAGCCAGATTCCCAATCTCGCTCAAATCGCAGTCACCTGTCTTGTGTATGTATCATATATATGACACGAGAGGAAGAATCTTGCATGGTAACTTGAACGGGTAGAAATAGCAGCCAAATCTCTCTCAAATCGTACTCTGCCGTTGTATGTATGTACATATGATTGAGCCAAAGAGGGAGACCTCTACGTGATACCCTATAACCTCGTAGAAATAGCCGTCTAACATTCCCCCAACCACAACAACAGTTCATATTGTCGTATGCATATACACATATATACATAAAATAGTATGTATGTATTGGTGCGTTAGCAGTTACCAAACTAGTATGTATGTATGTATGAGTCAATGAGGGAGACCTCGACATCGTAGCTAGGCCTGCTAGAAACAGCACCCGAATCTCCAGCAAATCGCATCCCGTTGTCTTGTGTTTTCATGTGTGTGTGTGTGAGGTTCAACGAAGGGGACTGCTCCACATCGTAGCTAGACACGACAGAAAGATAACAAGTGTCGTTCGAGAAAAAGGGCCATTGAAGTACGAGGCGCTGGATTCTCGGCACATCACCAGAAAAAACCAAAAAACCAAAAAAAATGGAAAATACACAACGGCAGTAGTAGTAGTAGTAGTAGTAGTAGTAGTAAGTGCAGCAACGCCATTGAGGACATCCTGTGAACGAAAGAAAACTCTCACACCCCTCTCTTTCTTTTTTTCTCTCCCCCTCCACCTCAACCTCGTTGCCTGC
>NC_069008.1:396770-400414 GCF_001194135.2 Octopus bimaculoides
ATATATATATATATATATAGAGAGAGAGAGAGAGAGAGAGAGAGAGTACAGGTAGGTAGGTAGGTAGGTAGAAGGCTTGACAGACATGGATTGATGGATAGATAGATATATAAACAGGTAGATAGATATAGATTAACAGACAGACAAACAGATAGAGAGATAGGTATATAGCCAGTTAGACAGATCGATAGATTAAGAGGTTTGTAGATAAATAAACAAATGTATACAATGTTAGGTAGGTATATTAAAAGTTATATATAGACAGAAAGATGAATAGTTACGTATAAAGTGGTAGGTAGAGAGAGAGAGAGAGAGAGAGAGAGAGAGAAAGAGAGAGAGAGAGAGAGAAATGGATGGACAGATAGATAGATAGTGAGACAAAGCATCGTGTGTTGAAATGGTGGTGGAGGCGCACCGACCGCCCACCAATCAGGTAAGTGTATATAGACAGCCCGGTAAATCTAGAAATATGAATAGAAAAGCTGAGCGAATGAAAGAAGCAGGCGATAGGACAGACACGGCAGAGGACTGGCAACTCGTCCACCGACAGAGTAAAACTCTATACAGAAGAAGCACACACACACACACCTGCACACATGTGCATACTGTTACTCACGCATACTTATGCACAATCATACATGCATCCCATCACACATGCACTTTTTGTCGAAAAATAATGATGATGACGATGAATTTTAATTGCCAGGGGAGCAAAGGGGAAGCGGGGAAGGGTTTTGCTCTCACGACGACGTTTCAATTCGATTAGGAGTTTATGAAGAAAGTTGAGGAGACAGAAAAGGAAGTAAGGGTGAAATGCAATAAAATTATACACAGTATGGTTCTGGGTTCAGTCCCACTGCATGGTACCTTGGGCAAGCGTCTTCTATTATAGCTTCGGGCCGACCAAAGCCTCGTGAGTCGATTTGGAAGACGGAAACTGAAAGAAGCCCGTCGTATACATATGTGTGTGTGTGTGTATCTATATTTGTCCTACCATTTGACAACCGCTGTTGATGTGTTTATGTCCCCCATAACTTAACGGTTCGGTAAAAGAGATCGATAGAATAAGTACCAGGTTTTTAAAAAAAAGTACTTGGGGGTCATACATTCGATTATAAATACTTCAAGGTGGTGCCCCAGCATGGCCACAGTCTAATGATTGAAAGAAGTAAATAAGGGGAAAGATAAAATTACGCACTGTCCACAAAAAATGTGAACAGGAGGGATTCAGTCCTTCTGTCACGGAGAAACTCTATCTAGGGCCGATCCAGGATTACTCTGACCATCAAAGACACAAGGCTTCACCCAACTCGGGTTCTCCAATCCCTAACTGCATGCTTAGAGGAGATCCAATCACCTGAGCGATTATTCCGACAGTCGACAACCTTTTCACGCATCCCCAAGAGGAGGGCACTTTCCGTTGAACCCCCTCTTCCTTTGAAACTTCGATGAGGGCTTGGCCGAAGAAAAAGGTGTCTCCCCAATCCTTTCGGTCTCGTTCAACTCTTTCGAGATCGCCAACTGACAGAGGAACACCGTCTGTCCGGAGTCGCTGAAGCTCAAATCACAATATATCGTAGACACGCGCGGATAAGTGGAGGCGCAATGGCCCAGTGGTTAGGGCAGCGGACACGCGGTCATAGAATCGCGGTTTCGAGGGTTTATTGAGCGAAAACACCTAAAAGCTCCATGAGGCTCCGGCAGGGGATGGTGGCGAACCCTGCTGTACTCTTCCACCACGACTTTCTCTCACTCTTACTTCCTCTTTCTGTTGTGCCTGTAATTCAAAGGATCAGCCTTGTCACACTGTGTCACGCTGAATATCCCCGAGAACTACGTTAAGGGTACACGTGTCTGTGGAGTGCTCAGCCACTTGCACGTTAATTCCACGAGCAGGCTGTTCCGTTGATCGGATCAACTGGAACCTTCGACGTCGTAAGCGACGGAGTGCCAACAACGCGCGGATAGGTCTCACTTGTTTTTTTACAAAACACTTCGACAAAAATCTTGGGTGTGACTTCCCGTCACCGCAGGGATCTGACGGAGACGGCAGCGTATCAGTAGGGGTCGAGTTCCTTTATCAATTAAACTAATTTCATAAAACCACTTCTGCAAAAATGTTTTAAAATAATATTTGTAAGCAATGTTTCGAAATAAAGGTAAATATTTTGATAACATTTAACAAATATTAGTTATATTTACGTTATAAAGGGACCATTGAAACTCCCCAGATTATAGTGCGACCTACCTGCGAGTCAGTCGCAAATACCTGCTTTGACAGCCCCAAACTAAGGGAGCGGCCTGTCCATTGGTGCGATCGCTCCGCGAGTCTCTACGGTAATATTAACATTTATGGTTCCAAATTTTGACGTAAGGTCTGTAATTTTAAGAGTCGTGTTCAGTGAAATATATCGACTCCCAATGCTCAACTGGTACTTATTTTATCGATCACACCAGGATGAAAGGCAAAGTCGACCACGGACGAGTTTTGAACTAAGAAAATAAAGCCGGATGAAGCACCGCTAAGGATTTTTGTCCGTAGAGCTAACGATTGTCAGCCCGTCGCCTTAATAATAATAATAATAATAATAATCCTTTCTACTATAGGCACAAGGCCTGGAATTTGTGGGGAGAGGGATCATGGATTACAACGAGCCCAGTACTTGACTGGTACTTAATTTATCGACCTCGAAAGGACAAACGACCCAGTCGGGCACAGACGATTTTGAACAGAAAACGTAAGGACGGATGAGATGTCGCTAAGTATTTCGTCCGGCGTGCTAAAGATTCTGCCAGCAGCACGCCGCCCAAGTAGCAGTAGTAGCAGTAACCGTGTCTACTATAGGTACATATTTCGACTTATCCTCTCCATACATATTTCAGGTGTAGGACCGAAGTATGTATGGAGAGGATAAGTCGATTACATGGAAATGCAGGACTTGATTGCTCTTGTTTCATTGGTCCCGAAAGAATGAAAGGCAAGGTCGACCTCGGCCGAATTTGAACTCGGAAAGAAAGGTCGCTGAGCATTTCGTCGGATGTGCTTTCGATTGTGACAATCCACTGCCATAATCAACGTTAACCGTAATAAAGACGAGTCGGACACCAACTGCTCGTCGTCGTCGTACGCATGCATGTGTATGTACAAACACATCGAGAGTAACGTATAGCACACACACACACACATAATCTCACGCAGAGAGCTGGAAAGATCGATAGATAGATAGATAGACAGATAGAAAGACAGAGATAGATAAGTAGGTAGGGAGAAGGGTAGATGGGAGATAGATTATCAGATAGATAGATAAACATATATATGCGTGTATGTATATATATATGCAAACACTTATGAACATGCACATATATTTATATATAAGCACATACATATTTGCATACACACACACACACACACACACACATATATATATATATATATATACATATATACGAACATAAGCATAATTGCATTTATGTGTGTGTGTGTGTGTGTGTGTCTAAACATACGCATATGTAAACACACATGTATAAACACGCACATGTGGATATATACACATACCTACATAAGCGTATACATATATGTATATATATATACACACACACACACATATGCATACACACACACACATAGGCACGCATACTCATAT
>NC_069008.1:400872-404971 GCF_001194135.2 Octopus bimaculoides
TATGTATATATATGTATGTATATATATGTATATATATGTATGTATATATATGTATGTATATATATGTATGTATATGTATGTATATATATGTATGTATATGTATGTATATATATGTATGTATATATATGTATGTATATATATGTATGTATATATATATGTATGTATGTATATGTATGTATGTATATGTATGTATATATATGTATGTATATATATATGTATGTATGTATATGTATGTATATATGTATATGTATATATATATATGTATATATGTATATGTATATATATATATGTATATGTATGTATATATATATATGTATATGTATGTATGTATATATATATGTATGTATATATATAAATATACATGAGAGAGATTCATAGAAGTACATACCTTTCTACATACACACACATATGTACACTCTTCAGACAGATAGATAGATAGATAGATAGATAGATAAATGCGAAAACAGTTTCATAGATTAGTACCTGACACGATACTAGAAAACTGTCGGTCATCATTTATCGTTGGGTGTATGTATGTAGGCATGTGTGTGTGTGTGTATATATATATATATATATATATATATATATACACACACAAATATACATATCACTTCATGGTATATGTACTCGTGTGTGTATGTCTGTCTGTCTGATATACCTATATCTATATACACGCGCACACAGATTAGTATACCCCTTTACGGGTATGTATACTTTTGTTATGGGTTTTTGTGTTTATTTCTGTGTGTGTGTGTGTGTATGTATGTATGTACGTGTATGTATTGACATACTCGTACACGGACATATATGCGTACACATGTACACACAGTCTTCCATAGATAGATATATATATACACACATATACAAATGGTTTGATGGAGAAGTGCAGAGCAAAATCTCCCCCAAATGAAGCTGTGAGGTGTCGGGGGGGGGGATGAGATGTGGTGTGAAAGAATAACATAGAACAACCAACAATAAATAATAGAAGCTGTGTCGGTCAGTTTTATACTCACCGTTGATTGTACAAACCCTCCAAAGTCCAGAATGTGTTCTGACCACGTATACTATTGTGACATTTTCCAACACATAGTCAATCGCCTCTTCTGTGTAAAGCCAGGAATCTGTGGCCACAGCAAGGGCCAGAGTGACCAGGGCCACAGCCCCAGTCGAGAAGGACAGCACGGTCAACAGAAGTTGGTTGTTCATCGTCTGTGCCATTCCCAAAACCGATCGAGCTAGCGACGTCGTAGCGTAGTAAAGTAGTAAATAGTAGATGTTGACTGGTTGAGTGAGGGTTGGCGTGTGTATGAGTGAGAGTAGTGGGAGTTGGAGGAAGAGAAGGAGGAGGCGATTTTAAAACGGTTGGGGCCGTGTTTGTGGTATTGGAGTGGAGGTTACTGTGAAATGATGTGTGTGTGTGCGTGTGTATGTGTGCATGTGCGACAGCATTTATGTGCGTGAATGTAATTTATGTGTGTGTGTGCATGTGTATGTATGCATTTAGTGTGTGTTCGTGTATGTGTGCGTCTGTGTGTGAATTTAGTGAGTGCATGTGTGTCTGTTTATGGTCATCAATGCGTATACGTATGTATTTACAGTGGGTGTATGTGTGTGCTTACGGTTAATGTGTGTATATGTGTGTGTGTGTTTACGATGAGCGTGTGTGTGTGTGCGTGTTTACGGTGAATATGTGTATGTGCGCTTACGAAAGAGTGAGTGCGCGTGCTAGCGCACGACTGAATGGAGTCGCAGGCAGGGGGAAGAGACGGGGGTGGGTGAAAGTTGTTGGTTTGGTAGTGGTGGGAATGGAAGCACTGGTGCTGTTATTGCTGCTGTTGACACTCCAGCTACGTCCCAGGTCACCACTGCTCGAGCAGACGTTTATTCGAAGACACACCAGCCATGACAATATCGTCGGCTGGGGTTTCCAAGACCGTAGCGTGTGATTTAGGGGACATTTGGCTGCTATTTCTACAAAGTGTACTTACCATGTGGAGATCTCCAGTATTGGTTCATACATGTATGCATACATAGATACATACATGCATGCATACACACACAAGCAAACATACATACACACATACATACATATATACACATACAAACATGCATGCATACATACATACATACATGAGAGTGTAGGGTGTGATTTTGAGGGAGATTTGACTGCTAATTCTACATGCCTAGGTACTATGCAGAGGCCATCCACCTTCTACGCCCTTGTCCCCACCACCACCACCACCACCACCATCTGGTATATTGGGAATAGATTTTATAGGAAATCATTATATACCCAAAACTTAACGAAATGCTGAAAGAATGAATTATATATATATCTACACATATGTGTGTGTGTGTGTGTGTGTGTGTGTGTGTGTATGTATATATATATAGTTGAAATTTACAGAAACACAAAAGACGAAGACAGGTGTATGAAGAACAAGCAGGTATATTAGTTTGACGCTCGGGAAGGTGAGCAAGTCTTTTACATTTCGAGCCTACGCTCTTCAGCAGAAAGGAACACGGGGAAATAAACAGAGAGAGAATGAAAAAAACCCTGTGGATTTAGCGCTCAATCATGGCGATAGATAGAGAGACAGATAGATAGACAGATAGATAGACAGACAGATAGATAGACAGACAGATAGATAGATAGATAGATGGATGGATGGATGGATAGATATAGAGAGAGAGGCAGACAGGTAGGTAGGTAAGTAGGTGCGTGAATATGTAGATGAGTGTACAAAGGCGGGTGGCTAAGTAGTTATGGTGTTCGACTTTCGATCGTAAGGTTGTGACATCGAAACCCGTCGCCGCGTTGTATCCTTGAGCAAGGCACTTTATTTCTGGTTGCTTCAGGCAACTCAGCTGGCAAAAATGTGTTGTACTTGTATTTCAAAGGGGCCAGCCTTGTCATATTCCGTGTCACATTGATTCTCCCTGAGAACTACGTTAAGGGGACGCGAACCGACCAATGCCTTGTGAGTGGATTTGGCAGACGGAAACTGAAAGAATCCCCTCAAGCAATGTCGTTACCTAAGTGATTTTGTATCTTCTTGTTTGTCACTCGCCACCGCTTGTAAACGAATGAACCGGTGTTTATTCGTTTATGTCCACGGCAGTAGAGACCGATAAAATAAGTTCCAGGCCTTAAAAACGCAAAAGTGATAAGTAATTACGGTGGTTGATTCTTTTTAGTATTCTTGAAGGCGGTGCTACAGCAT
The DNA here is from genome assembly GCF_001194135.2 of Octopus bimaculoides. NCBI lineage: Eukaryota > Metazoa > Mollusca > Cephalopoda > Octopoda > Octopodidae > Octopus > Octopus bimaculoides. The sequence continues at coordinate 404,097 of NC_069008.1, forward strand.
GGTCTTTGTCTAATACTTGAAAGATAAAAGGAAAAAAAAAGTGCATTCTCTCTAAATTGACGGAATCCTTCTACTGAGCGAAGGAGGTCCCCGCTTTAGAGCGAAGTGTGTAGGGTTGTGGGCAAATTTGTCTACGATTTCATAAAACGGGTCTCATTTTCTGGGGGAAAGATGAACAGAGCTCTGAAGACAATAGCGGAAACAACTGTGCAGGGTTCCAACTGGATCTGGTCAAAGAGGAATGGAAGAGAATTGCAGAAAGCCAAATCAGTTTATTCTGCAGTCAGCTATTGTCTCAGATTGAACTGGTTGCGACACCCAAGTTACTTTGGCTCTGGTATACCTGACCACCCAGGCTAACCCATTATCATTTAAACTGGTTATATCCAGCCCAGATATTCTCCCTGTTTTATTTTCAAACTAACCAGATCTGGCCAATCACACCTGTCCTACAATGTCAAAGTAAACAATGTTAATATAAAGCTGAAGATCAGTGCAAAAGAGAATACCTATGTTGAACAATTGAGAAATTTTCTTCGGTGACCGTTTGCCATCTTTCTGGAAACTTTATGATTCCGCGTTCATAGAAATTCTGGTCCTTATCAGCCAAAAACTGAAGCAAATGGGATTTCAGGTCATAATCATTATTGAAAGTTTTACCATTCAAAGAATTTTGCAAACTTCGAAATGAATGGTCATCTGATGGTCCAAGGTCAGGGCTATGTGGGGGATGGGATCATCACTTCCCAACCAAGCTCCAGTAATTTTTCATGAGTTACCAAAGACGTGTGTGGTCTAGCGTTGTCATGGTGGGACACAATTCTTTTAAGATTTTCCAATTCTGTCCGTTTTTCTTTGATTATATATATATACAT
>NC_069008.1:406040-406490 GCF_001194135.2 Octopus bimaculoides
GGTATTGGTGGTGGTGGTGGTATTGGTGGTGGTGGTGGTGGTGGTGGTATTGGTGGTGGTGGTGGTATTGGTGGTGGTGAGTTTTTACTAGAAGATAGAATGAGAGATGAAGTGTAACAGTGTTTCATTGATTGATTTTTGTAAATTAATCGATATGTGTGTGGGTGTTTAATATATGTGTATCTATATCTATAACCACACATCCATAAATATACATGTGTGTGTGTGCATGCCCTTCGTCAAGGGGGTGCACTGGACGGCATTGCCCCCCCCCCCTATTATTCAGCGGTGCACCCTCCGAATTGCACCGATACATTTATTTACGAAACGGCAAATTAGTGCCAACGCAGAACGTTCCGTAACGCCCCGAGGCACCAACGTCTGGCGACGGGCCTATTTATGTGTGTGTACGTACATATATATTGATATATATATATATATATATATATA
>NC_069008.1:408377-409191 GCF_001194135.2 Octopus bimaculoides
ATATATATATATATATATATATATATACATGTATGCACACACATGCAGACACACACGTACAATACATGTACACATGTCAATGAACTCTTAAATATTAGCACAAGTAACTCACAGACGTACTGTGTCCACTCACGCTGTCCCATGTACTGCTACTGCTACAACCTCTGCTTTTCTGACCTAAACCCCATTCAGAAGGGGACGATGTGGCTCCCAATACATTCCGATGGAGACAGAAAGAGAAACCAAATCTCCTTTGAATCATCAGTTTGTCGTCAAAGATGTCACATTATCGAGAATGTGGTATTAGATATGTTTTGCCCGAATAAAAAACAGGGTGGTCACAGCTGGAACGTCTTTGGCCTGTTAGATGGAAGGACACGTCAGATAATGAAGTCCGAGGTATACTATATATGAATAAAAACAGGATGGTCACGGTTGGAACATCCTTGATCATCGGTCTACAAGATCAGGTCTGATTTGGTGTTAAACTATATCAAGGAAGTCCAAGAAATACTATATCTGAACAAAAAACAGGATGTTCATAGCTGGAACGTCGTTCATCATAGGTGAGGTGAATCCAAGACTGACCTGGGGCTAAATGAACAATGACCATAGAAATGGCTCTGCTTGTTAAAACGAAATTTCAGGCGTAAAAACGGGTTTTCCCTCTAGTAGTAGTAGTAGTAGTAGTAGTAGTAGTAGTAGTAGTAGTAGTAGTAGTAGTAGCAGTAGCAATAGTAATAGTGGCGGTGGTGCAGAGAAAATTTAAAAACAAATATGCAGCAACAAAATCTCGTGTATGCGTGCGTGTGTG
>NC_069008.1:409543-411039 GCF_001194135.2 Octopus bimaculoides
CGTAGCGCTAAAACTAAAAGGGAAAGTGAAAGTAGATATGGAGAGAGAGAGAGAAGGAGGGGTAGCGTAACGGTGGAGGATTAGTGAGAGGAGAATGAAACGAGAAGGAAGAGGAGGGAAAGCATGAGAGTGGGCTACGAATGCTTATTGTATTTATTTATTTATTTATGACAACGGGAGGCGGATGGGGGGAAGAGGGTGATTACGTATTTGTATATAGAGGTGGGCGTGGCCTGCTTTACGCTCACACACATCTGTGGCGGGTATACGCTCTAAACGAGTAACGGCGAGTAGTAACATGTGTTGTTGTTGTACCCTCCCTGGGCCGTAATCTAGAGAGGCGTAGGATGATCGTTAGGCCTTCCAAATGTGACCATTCCATCTATACTTTCTCTCTCTTCAGCCATAGTGCTGTATCTAGGGCTACATCGCCAACTAACCTCACTAATTGAAGTTATTTAACCCCGGTCACCTCTGATCCGGAATAAACCAAAAACGATCAAAGCGCCTTCCAAATGTGACCATCCTATTTGTGTTTTTTCTTTCTTCAGGCATAGTGCTGTATCAGGGACTATGCTTCTTTCTTTAAACTCACTATTTGGAGCTATTTAAACTTTTGCCTCTTTCTGATCCGAAAGACCAAGAATAATCAAAAAGCAATCCAAATGTGACCATCTCATTTGTATCTCTGTCACTCTCTGTCTGTCTGTCTCTCTCTCTCTCTCTCCAGACATAGTAGTATCTCTAGGGCTATATTGTCTACTGTAACCAAACTAGTCAAGGCTGTTTAAACTCCTGTTCACCTCTGATCCGACAGACCTAGGGTTATAAAAACGGCTCCAAATGCGATCATCCCATCTATACTCTCCATCCCTCTCTCTTTCTCCATTCCCCTCTCTCCCTCTCTCTCTCTCTCTCTCTCTCTCTCTCTCTCTCCAGCCATACCATTCTATCCAGGACCGCATTACCTGCTGCGACCTCAATAATTCAGGCTTCGAAACCCTTGCACCTCCCTCTTATCCGGAAGACCAAGGGTTATTCAAAAAAAAAAAGCGTTCCAAATGTGACCTTACCTCTTGTACTCAGATATTATGTAATATCTAGCAATACACTATGCAATGTGACCTTCTTAGTGACTCCTGGTGTTGATGTTGTTCTTGTTGTTGTTGTTATGCTTGCGTAAATAACATCACACACACACATGCATACACACACACACATACGCGCGCGCGCATGCACCTTATATACATATATAAGTAAATGCACACACACACACGCATAAATGCACACACATACACACACACATATGTAGAGATTCTTTTACTTGTTTCAGTCATTTGACTGCGGCCATGCTGCAGCACCGACTTTCAGTCGAGCAAATCGACGCCAGGACTTATTCTTTGTAAGCCTAGTACTTATTCTATCGGTCCCTTTTGCCGAACCGCTAAGTTACGGGGACGTAAACACACCAACATCGATTGTCGAGCGGTGGTGGG
>NC_069008.1:411259-411820 GCF_001194135.2 Octopus bimaculoides
ACACACACACACACACACACACACACACACACACACACACACACACACACACACATATATATATATATATATGTATATATATGTATATATATGTATGTGGCCGTGTGGTAAGAAGCTTGCTTTCCAACCACATGGTCCCGTGTTCAGTCCCACTACATGATACGTTGAGCAAATATTCTCTGCTACAAGCTCGGGCCGAAACAAGCCTTGTTGTATTGTGTGTGTGTGTGTGTGTTTCATAGATGGAAGGTGAAAGAAGACCTTTGTATATGTGTGTGTTTGCCCCGCCATTTGACAACCGTTGCTGGTTTTTTGACGTCCGGATGTCGATAGAAGAAGTACCAAGCTGTAAAAACAAAATTAACTCCTTTTCTCAATTCATTCGACTAAACTCCGTCGAAGCGGTGCCCCAGCATGGCCGTAACCAATGTCCGAAACAAGAAACATATAAAGAACAAAAGAGACCTACGACGCGCTTCTTTCAGTTTCCGTCTACCAAATCCATTCATAACGACTTAGTTGGCCCGGGGGCTACAGAATGGGACAAGGCTGGTCCTTTTG
>NC_069008.1:412391-413702 GCF_001194135.2 Octopus bimaculoides
AGTACCAGGCTTCAAAGGTGTGCTAGAGTCGATTTGTTCGACTAAAACCCTTCGAGGTAGTGCCCCAGCATGGCCGCAGTCAAATGACTGAAACAAGTAAAAGATTTTAATTTTTTATTTTACATTTAACCGGTCCAGTGGAACATACATACATAATGCACACACACACACACACACACACACACACACACACACATGCTTACGTATACAAGAACGTTTGCGTGCCGAAGTATTACTCAATACAGGACGTAGAGTATATGATTATTGGGAGTGAAACAACACTCGATGCCAAAGCGATACAATGAGTTCCACGCATGATATTGTGAAATCGTAGAATTACAATGCAGTGTGTGAAATTGTTTGTAGCGCTAGAGGGAGACACTGACTTCCACGATGTATACATACATACGGACGAACATGTATATACACACACACATACATACATACATATATATATGTGTGTGTACGGGTATATGTGTGCCTGTGTGTGTGTATGTTTATGTATGTATATGCATATATGTATACGTATGCATATAAACATATATGCGTGTGTGTATACAAATATCTATATGCATGTATGTATATATATATAAATGTGTGTATGTGTATGTATGTGTACATATACTTAAGTGCATGTGTATATGCATATATTATATATATACACACACACATACACACTGTTATGTTGCATTTTTTTCCGAGCCTACGGTCACATACACCCAGAGACACACAGACATGTTACGGGTGTATATATTCATGTGTGTGTATGCGTTACACTATATTTTACTCGCATTACCAAACACACTCGATACCGATCGCCACGCCCTCTGTTGCTGTCATTAAGCCCAGATATTGCTGCTGCTGTTGTTGTTGCGGCAGCGGAGGCACAAGCGTTGACTCCGCCAACACCACATTCAACGCAAGTTCATCCCCAGCGCCGCTGGCACCATCGCCACCATTGTTACCGTCACCATTATCAATACCCGCCGCCGGCCCCTGTAGCTCTACGCTCGTCATTTGCATCATTAAACGCACCACCAGCAGCACCACCTCCGATCGCTGCCACAACAATGAATGTAGAAACAGCAATAGTTACTACCTGGCTGATGCAGCGTCTGGTGCAACTGGTGCACCGGATGCAGCTAGGAATATTTACTGTCGGCTGCTGAATGTGTTGACGGTGCAACGCAGCTGTTGTTGTTGTTGTTGTTGTTGTTGCTGTCGGTAGTTTATGACTCCCACTAATGATGATGATGATGGTGGTGGTGGCGTTTATTAATGAAAGCGCGTGCTGTTCTATGTAAGCCTTCC
>NC_069008.1:414005-415382 GCF_001194135.2 Octopus bimaculoides
ACTACTACCACCACCACCACCACTACTACCACTACTACTGTCACCACCACTACCACTACTACTACTATTACTACCACCACCACCACCACTACTACTACTACCACCACTACTACTACTACCACCACTACTACTACTACCACCACTACTACTACCACTCCTACTACCACCACCACTACTACTACTATTACTACCACCAACACCACCACTACTACTACTACTACCACCACTACTACTACTACTACCACCACTACTACTACCACCACCACCACCACCACTACTGCTGCTGCTGCTACTATCAACACTACTGCTACGTGGACAGGTCAAAGACATTGCCCTGTGAGTAGCAGCCTAAACTCCTGCACGCAACTCGATAGGGTTGTATGTGGGAGAGGCCACGGAAGGATTGTCGTCTGCTCAGTCGGGACTGACCTTGGGCAGCATAACAATTACAACTTAGTGGTTACTACTGCCAGGACTGCAGCCACCACCACCACCACCACCACCACCACCACAATATGCACACACACACAAACATATACACACACACACATACACACACACGAACAAACATACACAAACATGCATGCACACATGTACAAACACATACACACAAACACACACTCAAACATACACACACACACACGCACACAAACATGCACGCACACAAACATACACACACACACACACACACACATACTTGCAAACATATCTGGATATCAGGGTTAGCGTGTGTAGGCCAAATGTATCTAAGACTACAGTATCTAATGTGCATTTTGTTTTGTTTTGTCTTTGGGGGGTGGGGGTGGTTCTTTAGTCCCTACTCAGTCCTGATCCAACCATGACCATCTTGTCTTTTGTTCAGACTATGTTATAAGACACAATGTATCTTGGACTCCATTATCTAATGTGTGCTTCGTTGTTATTTAACCCCTGGTCACTCCTGATCCAGACAGACCTATGATCAAAGACGTTCCAGCCGTGACCATCCTGTCTTTTATTCAGACACAGTGTATCTAGGACTACATTATCTAATGTGTCCTTCCCTTGTTGTTGTTTAACCCTAGGTCAGTCCTGATTGGCCTTGCCTTTCATCCTTTCAGAGTTGAGGAAATAAGGACCAGCCGAGCACTTACCCCTTCTCTCAAACTCCTTGGCCTTGCACCAAAATTTCAAACTATTATTATTGTTGTTGTTGTTGTTGCTACTCTTATCACTGACTTTGCTCTTCTTCTTCTTCTTCCTCTTCTTCTTCTTCTTCTCATTCCTGATATCGTTCACAAACTTCCAACAATTTTTCCTTTCTTGATTGTCAGCCAAATTTTAATTTATTTTTACTTTCATCTCACTCTCTCACTCTCTCTCTCTCTCTCTCTCTCT
>NC_069008.1:415392-417311 GCF_001194135.2 Octopus bimaculoides
TCTCTCTCTCTCTCTCTCTCTCTCTCTCTCTCTCACCCACACCCTGTTTCTTCTCTCTCTTTTTCTCTCTCTCTTTCTCTATCTCTTTCTCCTCTATCTCATTTCCTCTCTTCCCTGGACTATGTTAATTGATAATGATAATTTCCTTAATCGATAATGATAATTGCATTAATTAATTCATTCAAATTATATTAATAGCATTTTCACCAAAATGTTAATTTACCCGACTGGAATGTCAAACAATCAGCCAATATCTTTATCAGCCAAGCATTTTCCTTTCAACACCCAAACCTTACCCACAATTCCTTCACTTCCTCTTTCATTTTCACAGATAGCACACACAATATTCAACGTTCATCCTGATAAACAAAGAAAACAAAAAAAAAAAACAGAAAAAAAAAACCATTTGTTCCTTCATGGATTCATTTTCCACATCGATATGAAACAAAGATTCTACCCTCATCAAATTCTAAAACACCTTCTTCTTCATCATCATCATCATTTCCTTCTCCTCGTCCTCCTCTTATTACTACTACTACTACTTCTTATTGAGATTTGGTAATAAGTTTCCTCAAATCTCAAGTATCTTCCTTAGGATTCTTACAGAATATAGAATGGTACTTTCCTTCAGGTCACCAGTGCAGGTTTCAATTCCAGCATCCTTCAGTCTGTTAGTTACCATTTTGGGTGTGGCACCAGATCCACCATTTACCATTGGAATAATTATTGTCTTGGTCTGCCACAGTCTTCTCACCTCTCCAGCTCTATTCTCGTATTTCTCAATGTTTTACCATTTCTTTGGCATCGATTCTGCTATCACAGCCAATTGCAAAATCTTTCATCTTACACTGATTACTTTGTCCTCTGTGGTCATCTCTGGTCTTTTTGCTCCAATAGGATGGTCAGTCTTTAAGAGGAAATCCCCAAAATTTGCATTTTCTGTTACAGCTTTGGTTCATGTGTCCACCACTTTTCTACTGTTTTGAAGCCACACTTAAATAACATCCCAATGCACAATTACTATTATTATTATTATTATTATTACTATTGATTTGACTCAGGATTTATGTGGGTAGCCAGGTTACCACCTGTAACTTTAGGTATCCACAAGCTTCTGACCCTGCTGATAATCTTTCCTGTCCCGAAGAGGAAAACCTCTCTCCAGAAGCTCTATAGGACATCCTATTCCAATCTCCAAGACAACCATTTCTTTACATCTTTGCTCACACATCCCACTGCACCATTATATTCATAGCCTTTGCAGTTTTCAGACTCCAAATTCTTGTTTTTTTCAAATTTTAAGTGATTTAAAAAAAAATTTTCTCTTTCTTTCCAATCCCAGAGTCAGATAGACATAATGGATCAATTAAGAAGCATCCTTGTTATTGCTGTTGTTGTTGTTGTTGTTGTTGTTGTTATTATTATTATTGTTATTATTATTATTATTAATAATCTTATGCTACACACCATCACTGTTATCCCATGAGACAGAATTTGTTTTCTTTGGTGACAGCAATTTAGTGAACAAATTTCACACAGACATTTATGCATGTATATTGAGTGTGTGTGTGTGTGTGTGTGTGAGTAATGGTGTGCATAAATGAGAAGATAGATAGACAAACAGACAGAAGACAGAAAGAGAGATAGACAGATAGATTGATGGATACGTATGTGGGTAGGTGGATGGACAGAGAGATAGACAAACAAATAGAGTGAGAGAGAGAGAGACAGTGAGACAAATAGATAGAGGGAGAGATAGAGAGAAACAGACAGATATATATATATATATATATATATATATATATATATATATCCCTCTCTCTCTCTCACTCTCTCGGAGAGGCACAAATATATATATAGAGAGAGAGAGAAAGATAGATACATATGTAGATAGAGAAAGAGAGAGAAAAAGAAATAGA
>NC_069008.1:417656-419343 GCF_001194135.2 Octopus bimaculoides
TGTGTGTGTGTGTGTGTGTGTGTGTGTGTGTGTGTGTGTGTGTGTGTGTGTAAAAAAAACATATATATATATATTCTATACAGTTTATATTAAATACATATAGATATAAATGTGTATACCTATATACATATATGTATTTATATGAATTGATGGACAGAAAAATAGATAGACAGACAGGCAGATAGATATAGGTATGTATGTATATGCATGTATATATACACGTATCTATCTATCTATCTATATATATATATATATATATATATGTATATAATAGATGCATGTACATAACCTTGTGTATGACACTTTACTGTGTGTAGGTATATGCATGTAAATTTACATATATTTATATTTATTTTTCCATGTGTGTATATTCTTGTCTATGTGTTTATGTGTGTGTGTGTATATATATATATATATATCTTTATATATATACAGAAATATATGCATGTGTGACCATGTGCATGTGCACTGTGTTTGCACACACATGCATATATATATATATATATATTGAGATATATAGAGCATGTGAATTTGTGTACATGAAGGCATTGATGCATAGATAAACGTGAGTTTGCAACTATATACGCGTGTGTGTGTGTATATACACACACACATGTATATATATATATACACACAGACACACACATACATATATATATATACACACACATACATATATATGTATGTATATATATATATATATATATCTGTATATGTATCTATATATATATATATATATATATGTATATGTTTACATATGTACATCTACATAAACCTACAAGCATGCGTATATACACATTTCTATACAGATGTATGTTTATAGGTAAATGCATATTTAATAACTTCTCACAGAGTTATTCTTCAGGGATAATGGACTAAATATGAATCATGTGTGAGTTAAAAATTAGACAGTCTCCAACCTTCTCACATACATACTTATATATATATATATATATATATATATATATGTTTGTGTGTGTGTGTGTGTGTGTATACATCTATATGCATATTTATATATATTTTATATATATATACCTATTATGTATGTGTGTGTGTGTGTGTGTGTGTGTAGTTTGATAATTGAAGATGTGATGCCTTACAGCATTGAGTTATTGTATGTCCAAATAACGCTAATATGTGCAATATATAAATATATATATACATATATATATATATGTGTGTGTGTGTGTGTGTGTGTGTAGATAAATGCATGCAGAAGAAGTTTCAGGTACTGATGATGTTATTAAAAGCAAAAATCAAAAGTGCTTTGTTGGAAACTGATCACAATGGACAGCTTTCGGGTTATGCATACATATATACTTATAAAAAGGGAGAAGCACACACACACACACACACACACACACACACACACACACACACACACACACACACACACACGGAGGCACATGGACACATGCATGTACATACATACACACATGCACGCACAGTCACATACACACCACCACACAGCCATTTACAAAGATATTCTCATACACACACACACACACCTGTATATATGTATATAAATATATGTATGTACGTATGTATCTGCATGTGTGTGAGAGTGTTTGTGTGTGTGTGTGTGTATATATATAGATGTACGTATGTAAATCTCCATCACTTAATGTCCACGTCTCATATGTATATATGTATATATATATATATATATATATATATATATAGAGAG
>NC_069008.1:419353-423201 GCF_001194135.2 Octopus bimaculoides
GAGAGAGAGAGAGAGAGAGAGAGAGAGAGAAAGAGAGACATATATATGTATGTGTGTATATGAGTGCACATATATTTTCACACAAATAATATATATATACATACACAAACAAACACACACGCATATATATATCTACAAATATATGACTCACTCACTCACACACACACACACACACACACACACACATACAGAGGCACATGGACACATGCATGTACATACATACACATACATGCACGCACAGAGTCACATGCACACCACCACACAGCCATTTACAAAGATATATTTTCCCATACACACAGCCGCATACACAAACATACTCACACACACACACACACACAAACAAGCTCAAATAAACACACATATACACACACACCTTGGTCAATTTTCTCAACACCAACCCTACATTAAATGGTTGACAAGAGATGGCGAAGGTGTTGTTGGAGCTGGCAGAAACGTTAGCACACCGGACAAAATGCTTAGCGCCATTTCGTCTGCTGCTACATTCTGAGTTCAAATTCCACCGAGGTCGACTTTGCCTTTCGTCCTTTCTTGGTCGATTAAATAAGTACCAGTTACGCACTGGGGGTGAATGTAATCGACTTAAGCCCCTCCCCCCAAATTTGAAGCCTTGTGCTCCCAGTAGAAAGGGTTATTATTATTATTATTATTATTATTATTATTATTATTATTAAAAAGCACAAACTACACTCTCTGAATGGTTGGCGTTAGGAAGGGCATCCAGCTGTAGAAACTCTGCCAGACCAGATTGGAGCCTGGTGTAGCCATCTGGTTTCACCAGTCCTCAGTCAAATCGTCCAACCCATGCTAGCACGGAAAGCGGACGTTAAACGATGATGATGGTGATGATGATGAATGAGGTGGCAAGCTCGCAGAGTTGTTAGGACACTGGGTATAATGCTTTGCGGTATTTCATTCGTCTTTACATTCCGAGTTCAAATCCCACCAAAGTCGATTTTGGGGTCGATAAATTAAGTACCAGTAGAATACTGGTGTCGATGTTGATGACTAGGTCCCTCCCCACAAAATTTCAGGATTATTATTATTATTATTATTATTTTATTCAAGCCCACCCAGGGACAATTTGCTTTGTTTAAGGCATCAAGCAGGCAGAATCATTAGCACGGCAGGCAAGATGCCTTATACTGTGTCACGCTCAATCTCCCCCGAGAACTACGTTAAGGGTACACGTGTCTGTGGAGGGCTCAGCCACTTGCACGTTAATTTCACGAGCTGGATGTTCCGTTGATCGGATCAACTGGAACCCTCGACGTCGTAAGCGACGGAGTGCCAAAAATTATCGTATTAATTGTTACTGTCCAATTTATAAATTTGACATTTAAATTTTTAAAATTAATATTTCTATGATTTATTTATGTAATATATTATTTAATTTAAATTTTAGATTAAAATCTTAGATATATTAACATGGTATATGCCTCACAACATGGATTTGGATGGGTTCCGAGTTGTAGAGTGGTGGTTCATCCCTAAATTAGTTATATATATATATATATATATATATACATATATATATATATATGTGTGTGTGTGTGTGTGTGCACATACACATCACACCACACATGTACACGCACAAAATTGTTCGATAAGTTCTCATAATTAATAGAAAATAGTCCCTGACACATTGCGTTTATATTTACCTTATACACAGAAGACGGGTGGCATATAAAAACGTACAAACATTTAATAATGTTTATACATTATTAACAATTTAGTTTCACAACGGCCAAACCATGTTAACGAAAAGAATTGTGTTAACGAGCAATCGATGTGAGTGAAGAACTTTTAACACCCACCTGTCCACTACCAGAAATTGGCTTTTGGACGCAAGAATTAATAATTATATATGAATAATACATGCGTGCCTAGGCGCAGGTGTAGCTGAGTGGTAAGAAGCTTGCCTCCCAATCATATGGTTCTCGGTTCAGTTCCACTGCGTGGCACCTTGTCTTCGATTATACAGCAGACCTGTAAATGAATTTGGTAGACGGAAACTGAAAGACCCTACCTCCCATTATATTCAGCCCTTGTCCTCGCTCCATCTCCTGAGCCATGTTACTTCTCTCTTCATCCTGTCTGCTCATTCGCATCACCTATACAGCACGCCCTTCTAGAATTCTGAAGGACTCGAACGATTCTTACGTCTTGTCGCTCTCACTCATGCCTACGTCTACCTTGTCCTTTGTGTATGTGTGTGTATCTCTCTTTCTCTCTCATACACATGCGCACGCACATATATATACAAATATTGGCACGCGAGCGGTATGTTGTAAAGTTCTTGGCTTTGGGTAAACGAAAATAGAGAAGGATCAGTTAATTATGATTTTATTCAACACATTCTCCTCTCAGATTCACACACTTATTGCAGCGGTCCTTTAGGTTTTCTGAACTCTGTAAAAGAGTTCGGAAGGTTGGACCTCCAACCAGGCCTTTCGTGATGCCCCCTTAAAGCAGTAGTTCCCAACCTTTTCACTACCAAGGACCTCTTTTATTTAAATGTGTTTTCCCACTGTCCCCTTTTAATATGCTAATCCTTATATATATATGAAATTTTGAATTTAGTTCACGAACCCCAAGTACTACCTTTGCAGACCACCAGGGCTCCGCGGACCTTAGTGTGGGAACCACTGCCGTAAAGCCAGGAACACTCTCAACAAACCTTCATGTGTGTGGGTGTGTAAGGGGTTGCTGTAAAGCTCCTGGCTTTGTGTAAAAGAAAATACAGGGGGATCAGTTAATTTTAAGTTTATCCAACATATTCCGCTCTCGGATTCACACACTTATTGCAGCGGCCATCCAGTTTTTCTAAGCCCTGTAAAAAGAACTCGGATGGTTGGACTGTCAAACTGGCCTTTCGCGATACTCTTAAAGCCAAGACATTTTCGGCACCCCATCGTGTATAAGTGAAAATGGACAGAAAACCATTTTAGTTCAATTCATGCTAAATACATTTTGATGGCATAGCAATATGTTTGCACACAATATTATGTGAGATTACTTACGAGATTACGTAATCGGCCTTACAAAATATTCTTTTGCTATCAGCCATCTCACTTGGCATCTTCGACTGTTGATAATCGGTCAGCGAAGGTTTCAATTCCACGAAATATCGGGCGGAAACTCTGTGTTTCTAATTTAAACCCCTTCCATAGCAGAAGAGGGGAAAGGCTCAGTGCGAAACACACCCAGTCGGTTATCGTCTTTACAGCAACGGGAGATTTCTAATGTCGCCGATATTCTATAAGCTTGTAATAATAGCGATGAAAATAATAGAAATATTAAGAATAAAAAAGTCGTTCAAAATTTGAAATAAAGAAGAGAAAAAATATTAAAAAAGAAAAACATGGATGATGATAAAGGTCTGGAATTTTTTTTAAATTTTGTTTGATGTAGGGAGGGGATTCATCGACCTCAGTGTTTCACAGGTACTTAATTTATCGAAGGATGAAAGGCAAAGTCGACCTCAGCAGAATTTGAACTCGGAACGTGCAGACAAACGAAATGCCACTCAGCATTTCGCTCGGTGTGCTAACGATTCTGCCAGCTCGCTTCCATAATAATAATAATAATAATAATAATGGCACTCTTCTTTAAATTTTGACTCTATATCTTCAGGAGGAGTTACCTCAATCCTTTCTATATAAACGAAAATGAAGTAGATTGACAAATTTATTTTTTGAACCAGTGGAAGACACGCAAGATGTCGAAATATTGTTCACGAGATAGCAAATGGCACTCTTCTTTAAATTTTGACTCTATATCTTCAGGAGGAGTTACCTCAATCCTTTCTATATAAACGAAAATGAAGT
>NC_069008.1:423366-427489 GCF_001194135.2 Octopus bimaculoides
TAATGGCACTCTTCTTTAAATTTTGACTCTATATCTTCAGGAGGAGTTACCTCAATCCTTTCTATATAAACGAAAATGAGGTAGATTGACAAATTTATTTTTTGAACCACTGGAAGACACGCAAGATGTCGAAATATTGTTCACGAGATAGAAAATGACACTCTTCTTTAAATTTTGACTTTAATAATAATAATAATGATAATAATGAATAGACAGGTTAGCTTGGGAGGTTAAGCAGTTGTGGTCGATGGAAAAGGTGGTAGTAGTAGCAATAATTGTCGGAGCCCTGGGAACAGTGAGTAAAAATCTCGAGAAGTACATGGAACAAATAGGGGCTGCAATACAGGTGGAGCATTTGCAGAAAACAGCACTGCTTGGAACCGCTCGAATACTCCGGATGGTTCTCGAAAAATAAGGTGTTACCTTAGTTCACTGGCAGTGAATAGCTGACACCGTAGTACATCTCCAGCGTTAGAAGCTGTGCAAAGGCGATGATAATAATAATAATCTTTTCTAGTCTAAGCACAAGGCCCGAAATTTTAGAGGAGAGGACCAGTCGATTATATTGACCCTTGTACGCAACTGGTATTTAATTTATCGACCCTGAGAGGATGAAAAGTAAAGTCGACCTCGACGGAATTTGAACTCAGAACGTAAAGACAGACGAAATACCGCTAAGCATTTCGCCCGGCGTCCTAACGATTCTGCCTTAATAATAATAATAACAATAATAATAATAATATGTCAACCCTGATTCAGTACCAGACAATGGCTCTCATGGCTTCTGATCTTAACTGATTGGAAGTGGTTATCAAGTACATTGTTTTGTCTTAGTATAAAAGATGGCCTACAGCAAATATTCCGCTCAATACCACAGATTTGCTTGTCAGTTGTTTGACCTTAACCAGTTGAGCATGTCCTTTGGTGGCTGACGATATGTGCATCTCTGATCAGGAGGAGAAGTAGTCGGGGAGCATCATAGCCTTGTGTTGAGAGGAATTCTTTTGGGGTTGGAATAATTCACCTTTGGAAACATGGGCGTTTTGCTCAACATCCTTAAACATCCTATTTTAAGTCTCATATTTTATACCCCAGAACCACTTTGATGCGTGTGTGTGTGTATGTGTGTGCGTGTGTGCGTGTTCATGTAGGTGTGTCTGTGTGCATATGTGTGTGCTTGGATATAAGCGTGTTTATTGTGTGTGCGTATGTGTCCGCGTGTGTGTGCGCGCGTCAATGTGTTTGTGTGTATATAGGTGTGCGTGTGTCTGCATTTTTGTGTGTTTCTATGTGCTTGTGCGCGCACGCGCGTGTCTGTCAGTGATTTTGTGTGTGTGTGTGTGTGCGTGCGTGCGTGTGTGCATAGCCGGAAACATGTGTGCCCGCGCGAGCGCGTACGTGTGTGTATGATTTTGTGTGTGCCTGTGTATGTGCGTGTGTGCATGTGTGTATCTATGTGTGCTCTGTGTGTGTGTGGTATGTCTTCTCGCACGCGCTTGTACGTCTGTCCAGGGGAAATAACTTTTATGAACAGACGCAGTTACCTCCCTTTTCATCAATATTCTTATTTGTCTGCTTGTTTTTGTTTTTTTTTCTTTTCATATATTTCGACTGCACAACACTTTTGCTTTAGACGCCCCCTCTCTCCTCCCATCTTTCCCTTTTTGCAATTATCCCCAATGTGACATATTTATTATATCATACCTTGATACTGTGTGGACTGATTCCCATTGACAGGACCCTGGTATTTATAGAGTGTTAAACATTTTCGGTATGCAAATTAGGAACTCCTTCATAGAGTAACTGCTGCATTTGTTGAGTATATAAACAGGTTGGCTGCTTGATTCTCTGATGAGAACCCAATAAGATTCGAAAATCGATGCGCCAACCAACGTATTAACCAGGCATTGCCCCTACCTGATTATAATTTATTCGGCAGTCTTCAAAATCATTTGTACGGGAGAATATGAATTCTGTAGACGAGGTCAGAACAGTGCTGGAGGAGGAATTTTTGTCACAGACAGGTGGATTTTTAGTAGGTAGTGGACTGGTAGGTAAGGTGGAACGGGGCAGCCAAGCGTCTCATCTCCAGAATTTAGAAAGATAGTTGTGTTTATCTTATGACACAATTCAACCGGAAATATAGAGTTAAAAGCAAAAGATAACGTTCGCAGTCATTTCTATATATATCTTTTTAACATCCTTCCATGCCAGCTTTCTTACTAACAGAAAGTTTGATGGTCTACTTCTGGGTGGAAAGCAGAGGAGGAATAAAGATGGTATTCATCTGGTTGATAGATAAATAAGGAAATACACAATGAATAGCGTACCATAAGACCATTCTATGAAAGCAAAGGGATAATAGTAAGAGAGAGATTAGAATTGATGAAAATTAAAGTGGGGAAAAAAGGAGTTATGATAAATAAATAAATAAATAAATAAGAGTGGGGTCATAATTAAAGAATAAGGGTAAAAACGGAACTGGTAAAAATTTCATATAAATCAGGGAAAATATAATAATAATAATCCTTTCTTCTATAGGGACAAAGCCTGGATTTTGTGGGGAGGGGCTCAGTCGATCACATCGACCCCAGTGTGTAAATGGTACTTATTTCATCGACTAAGAAAGGCAAAGTTGACCTCGGTGGAATTTGAACTCAGACCGTTGTGTGCATGTTTGAGTGTGTCTTTGTGTATGAGTTTGTGTGACTGTACGTGCATCTGTGTGTGTGTGTGTGTGTGTGTGTATATATATGGTCATGGGTTTCAGTCTTCACGTGTGTGTGTGTGTGCGCGCGCGCTTGTCTGTCCATATTACCTATGTACCTATCTATCTGTTTACTTACATGTCCATTTACCTACATATATATACACACACACACATATATACATATATATATATATATATATAATACATACATATATATATACATATATACATATATACATACATATATATATATATATATTTATTTATTTATGTATGTATATACATATCTTTATATATATATACATACACATATATACGTCTGTATACCAGCCTACTAACAACAGCTCTACCTGTACATATAACCCTAACCCTAACAACAGCTCTACCTGTACATATAAACTGTGGGCATTGGCGTATGACTACCTCCTGCGTATATTTCCTATTTAGTACTGGGGATGTTTCATTTAAGAGGACGATCTCCTGCATTTGTCAAGTTGACCCAGGTTGCCTCCATGCTGGTAGAGTATGGAGGCCTGTTTTTTTGTTTTTGTTTTTGTCTGAAATGCTCATTTAGTCTCTCGGCAATGCTTCTAGATGTCTTACCAATGCATATCATGTTCTCGTCTTTACAAACACCTTCTATGCACCTTATCATAAGAAAATGTATTTTAAAAACATAACTATATAGATTAATTTTTGTTAAGAGGTAACACCAAAATAAATATTATTATTATTACTTCTAATTATATTTAACGTGTGGGTGTCTTATCATGTATCTCGATTACTAACTAAACCTGTGCTAACTAACCTAGAAATAGAAAGCTTTTTTAACTAAACTAGAAATAGAACTAAAAGCTCGTTCTCTGTCCGCTGCTCTGGGACTGAAACGGATCTTTGATTTGTATTACGACGAAACTTTACAGTCTCTCTAGGATTATTATATCTTCAATATTACTGTAGCATGATAACAGCACTACGTACGTGTGTGGGGGTAGGTGTCTAGAGAGACACCCATATAGCTTGACTGCCTCTCCATCGGTTATGTTGATGAGTGTTCCAGTTGATCCGATCAATGGAACAGCCTGATCAAGAAATTGACATGCAAGTGGCTGAGTACTCCACAGACACATGTACCCTTAATGCAGTTACATAGGAGATTTAGTGTGACACAGAATGTGACAAGACTGGCCCCTTGAAGTACAGCTGACTGGACTGGAGCAATAAAGTGAATTATATATATATATATATATATATATCTGTATATATATATATATATATACACACACACAGGTAGAGTGAGAGGGGGATATCAAACTCGGTCACAGTGTTGCATGTTTAACTTCCTAAAAATTGTCATTGCTGAAATACTTTACAGTGCGTTTGCTTTTCAACTATTTTATCTGCTGACAATGT
>NC_069008.1:428594-429166 GCF_001194135.2 Octopus bimaculoides
AAAAGGCCAAAGGTGAGAACAAACGTCAGACTTGATTCTTTTATTATTTTATTTTATTTGTTTCAGTCATTTGACTTTGGAGCACCGTCTTAAAGGGTTTTAGTTGAAGAAATTGACTCAGAACTTAGTCTTTCTAAGCCTAGTACTTATTCTGTCGATCCTCTTTTGCCGAACGGCTAAGTTATGAAGACATACACACACTAAAATCAGCAGTGAAGCAATGGTGAGGGACAAACACAGGCACAAAGATACATACACATACATATATATACACACATATAAATATACACACGCACATAAATATATACTCACATATACATACATAAATTTCTTCCAGCTAGTTCATCATGTTGAACCGTTAATCCCTACACATTCTTTCCTCTCTCTGTTTTTTTTTTCTCTCCCATTCCTTTCTGTCGAAGAAGAGCATAGGCTCGAAAAGTCAAAACTCTTCCATGTTCTAGAGTGATAAACTAATTCACCTGCTTGTTGTTTCTACACCTGTCTTCGTTTTTTTGATTTTTGTAAATTTGAACCATATATATATATATATATATATATATATATATATA
>NC_069008.1:429804-430946 GCF_001194135.2 Octopus bimaculoides
CTTACATCATTATTTGCACTTTTTTTTACAGGAACTAAAAGACACTGCAGTTTTCATGCGAGAGGCCACCTACCGCGATTTGAACCAAGGAAAACTTGGTAAGTAGGGAGTATTAGAGGAATGGAAATACTGACAGACAGACGGACAGTAGAACAGACAGGCAGGCTGGGGGAAGGGCGGACAGACGGACGGGTGGACGGAGGGACGCAAGAATTGAAAGATAAATGGACAGGAAGACAGGGACAAACAGACATATGAACGGACAAAGAGACAGACAAACAAACTTACGGACAGACAGACAGGTACAAAGAGACAGCTATCTAGCTAGATAGACAGACGAACAGACGGACAGACGGACAGACGGACGGACAGACAGACAGACGGACAGACAGACGAACAGACAGACAAGCGGACAGACAGAGGGGCAGACAGGTAGATAGATAAGGTAGAGAATCATCATGGACTTATTTCCTTAAATATTTGAAATTCAGGTAAAAACAGCTTTTAAGTGGCAGGAAATAAGATTAATTACATTTGTCATTCTCTCTCTCTCTCTCTCTATTTATCTATCTATCTATCTTTCTTTATTTCTGTCTCTCTCTTTCTCTCTCTCTCTCTCACTCATTCTCTCTTTCTCCCTGTCTCTTCCTCTTCTACTCCCGCCTCCTCCTTCTTTAACTTGGTCTCAAAATAACCCAACCTATCATTACCTTAAATAAATAAATAAATAAGAGTTAACGAGGACCTGATGAAACCTATTAACATTGAGATACACTAAATAAAGCTTAAAACACTGCATTGGTACTCTTCATGCATATATGCACACACGAACCTATGTGCATACAGGCATCCACAGATGCACATACACACACGCACATACATACACACACACACACATACATACATACATGCACACATACAAACATAGTGAACTAACTGCTGGGGAAAGGAGCCGTTTACGTGGGATTTCGATTTCACATTTGTTGAAAGGATGCAAAGTAACCTGGAACAAAACTTCGTTTCCAAGGAACTCAGAGTTTCCTGGTGGCCGAATGGGTCACAGGTAGTCTAGTGGATTACTATCACCGTTATTATCATTACTATTACTACTACTACTATATGCATACATATATATATATATA
>NC_069008.1:431700-434200 GCF_001194135.2 Octopus bimaculoides
AATGCCATATGAACACAACGCATCCAGCAGAACATATACATCCAAATGATTAATAACAAAAAGTAGAGTTACATTAAAGAATGTAGCTCTAGATATGCCATGACGTAATACAAATCTCTTGTTAAATTCTCAGATTCACTTTTGATGCTTATTGCCAATTTTGCACCATTATTCATTCTGGTCAATTGCAGGAATTTTCCGTTTCAATTTTTGGTGGTATGGAGAATGGAAAGAAGTTGTCGTCGATGACCGACTTCCAGTTGACACAAACACCCAAGAATTACTTTACGCTCACAATACTTCAGAACCTGACGAATTTTGGGTGTGTCTCTTGGAGAAGGCCTATGCCAAGTAAGACACCTCCATCTCTCTCTCCCTCACTTTCCAACTCTCTCCAGCATTCTCTTTCTCTCTCTCTCAATTTCTTTTTCTCTTTCTCTCTCTCTCAATTTCTTTTTCTCTTTCTCTCTCTCTCAATCTCTTTTTCTCTTTCTCTCTCAATCTCTCTCAATTTATATGTTTTGTCTGTGCATCTCTTTTTATATATCTTCATTTTCTTATGTATGCATGCATATATGTGTATGTATGTATATGTATGTATGTGTGTGTGTGTGTATGTATATACTCTTTAACTAGTATCAGCTCGAAAGTTGAGGTCATGCCAGGGCACCACTGTAGAATGGTTGGTACCAAATTTCAGTATTGAATGCTATCCAAATGCCAGAACTGGATGTGATTGTGCCAAAGGCAGCATCCACTCCATCGAAATTCACAAACAGCTACTGCAATAGCTTAGCGTTCAACTCCACACACAGAAGAATTATGCCTCAGTGACGAGCTGCCTCAGCACAAAAGCAGAATAAGACCATGCCCAGAACAAAAACAAAATAATGCAATCAAATTGACCACACAGCAATTTGTTCAATAGACAAAGGAGTCCGAGACGGTTGAGTGAACAGGTTTAGTTATAGTCAAGGCACTCCAAATTTAATCTGTCTGGTGGGAGAGTGGACAGGAGTCGTTTGTATGTAGTCCACTGGCTAAAGTGTAGGTTGTTAGCTGTGTAGTTTCCTCATGATAAGCAGCAGAATGAATTTCGTGTGTGAATAGTTATTTGTGTATAGACTCTGTTATGTCTTCGTTTGTACCTTTTTATGGAAGTATTTTCTTTGTTTATTCGTGCTTCATCTGTGGAATTCACTGAACATAGGTAGTGGGAAGACCTGGAATTTGGGGGACTTATCTTTTGAACCTATGTCTATGTGACCACTCAGTGGAATCTGTCTAGTACTTGGATCTCATATTTGTTGTCGGTGAAGAGTCAGTCTATTTCTTAGAGTAAATTTTGTTTGACCTATATAATCTTCATTACATCCTTGACATTTGAAAGCGTTTATTAAATTCCTTGAAGAACATGTAAAGTGATTTTTTACGGCAAAAATCTGTCCTGATTTGAACTTGTGTGCTGTGTCTTTAATAAGGTTGATTCAAGTCTCACAACTGGGATGGCCACAGTTTTTGACTGTTCGCGAAGGAATTACAGAAGGCAATTTAGCACTCGTGAGGAATTTTTTGAGCGACTTTGATTGTCTTTTACTTTTGATTATTTTGTGTGTGCATGCGTGTATATGTGTGTGTGTGTGTGTATATATATATATATATATATATATATATATATACATACATCATCATCATTTAATTCTCCATTCTGACATGGGTTGAATTATATATATTTAAATGCATATATGTATATCTTTGTTGGTGAAGGCTTGTTGGCTGCTATGAGAATTTGATTGGTGCTTCCACTGGCTTTGGCACGGTGCTACTGACTGGAGGAGTTTCTGAATACATCCGTTTCGAAGACGTTGACCCTGCAGAAATATTCGAGCTGTTATCAAGGATGCAAGCCATGAACTCGATGTTTTCGTGTGCCATTGTAAGTATTTGTCTATGTTGGTGGCTGTGGCTTCAGTTTTTGTTTGTTTGTGTGTATACATAGATTCATAGATACACATGTACATGTATAAAGCAACCACATTGGTGCCATATAAGAATCCTCCAGCACGTCCTGTAAAGTGGTTGGCATAAGGAGGGGCATGCTGCTGTAGGAACCATTCCAATGCAAACATTGCAAACGCCTGATGCAGCTCTCTGGGTTGCCATATCTGGTTAAACTGCCCAACCCATGCCAGCATGGAAAATGGACGTTAGATGATGAGGAGCATGATGGGGAGAAGGAGGAGGAAACATGTATGTATATATAGTATTAATTGCTAGGAGATGGGTTTTGTATTTGACAGCACATGTACAGCATGTTTCGACCCATTGGATCTGGGTCTCTTCAGTTACATTGATAAAGGTGTCTCTTCAAGTTAACTTGATGGGCATATCACAACAAGCCAGCCTACTCTAAAAAGTGACACATCTTTATCAATGTACCTGAAGAGACCCAGATCCAATGGGTCGAAACATATGCTGTACCTAATTAAAGGTCTATTAC
>NC_069008.1:439200-440412 GCF_001194135.2 Octopus bimaculoides
TGAGGGTGGGGATGTAGATGGTGATGGTAGTGTAGTCATGGTGATGATGATGATGATGATGATGTCACTAATGCAATCTCCACTCGACAGCTGAAACCTGGCTACCCAACCCCTCTTCCCGAGAAGTTTGATGAGTATGCCACGAAAATGGAAACGAAAATGAAGGAAAAGAAACTTCAAGACTCGACGTTTGGAATTTTCCTTGCGCCTGGTTCCTATGTCATCGTTCCCTACAACATCAGTAACGAGTCTGCCGAATTCGTTTTGCGAGTTTTCACGGATGTGGCAGTTAAGATCAGGTGATTATTATGTTATCTCTTTCTCTACCTGTCCTTTCTCTGTTACCTTAAACAGAGAAAGGACAGAAATGTGTGAATATATATTTCCTCATGTTGAACTGTTAATCTCCACACATTTTCTTTGTCTTTCTGTTTCCCCCCCCCCCTCTGAATCCTTTCTGACAAAGAGCATAGGCTCGAAATGTAAAAAACATTTTTCCATTCTCCCCGAGTGTTAAATCAATGCATGATAAAATAAGTATTAGGCTTACAAAGAATAAGTCCTGGGGTCGATTTGCTCGATTAATGGCGGTGCTCCAGCATGGCCACAGTCAAATGACTGAAACAAATAAAAGAATAAAAGAATATATATACATTACATACACAAATAAGAGGAATGACCAGCAAAAGTGGACTCCTATATACTAGAAATAGATGCCGAATCATCTAATATGCTGGACCACTGGTTTTAATTGATTAATATCAATTTCTACCCTTATTATTAAATTTTATATATATATATATATGTGTGTGTGTGTGTGTGTATGCACGCATGTATGTATGTACATGCATGCATGAACATGTATGTATGTATGATGCTGTCAGTATATTTCTGTACGTATCTTTACCTTCGTTTCGGAATGTCTAAATCCTTCTCTTTCAATGTCCATTGCAGGTCCCTCGATGATGTGGAGACAGTCAATCCGGTAAGGTTGCATCATTGCACTTCTTGTTTGTACACGATTGCAATTTCATAGACCCGACCCTTGGTTTTTTTTACTAGTTAAGGAACTGATTCACTTGAATACACGCTTACAAACATATATATATATGTGTGTGTGTGTGTGTGTGTGTGTGTGTGTATATATATATATATATATATATATATATACACACACAGACACATGTATGCACACAATTGCAGCCGTATATT
>NC_069008.1:441671-443092 GCF_001194135.2 Octopus bimaculoides
TATACATGCACGCACACACTCTTATCTCAGACACAATACTGCTCACATATTGGTGACATGGTTACTGTTACACACACACGCACACACGACCTCACCGCAGTACCACCACCACCACCACCACCTTACACCACCACACAGCAAAACAATAACCTTTAATATATCCCATAATCCACTTGTTGACCTTGACCTTAGCTTTTCTCACCAGAAATCACGTGATGGATTACTGACTCTGGCTGACACAAAGGAATGCTGGGACTTTGTGAACCTTTGTCAGGTGACCAATGCCTTCATTTTGTTTGGTCAAACCTTATAATTGACCAACACCACTGTTTATCAAAGCAGACAGTACTTGGCCCCAGAGGGGTGGGGATGGCAGAAGATTTTCTATAGGTACAAGGGATGGGGGGGGCAGCAGGAAGTGTGGTGGGGGATAGATACATGTTTCAGTTTTAATTTTTTGTGTGACTCGTCAGTTTATATTTAATGCTGGAAATATTAACTTCAACATTTCATGTTACGTATTAATAGAATATCCGATACGTAAGGACAGTTTTAAAGGAGACCAATATGGCAGGGGTTATAATGATGGTGGGGGAAGAAAAGGTTAACCATTTTGAATCTTAGGTAAGGGTGAGGAGTTGAAAAGTATTAGTAAAAGAATAGGGGCCGTTGAAAAAGTGTTACTAAAAGAATAAGGGTTGTTGGAAAAGTGCTAGTAAAAGAATAGGGGCCATTGAAAAAATGTTAGTAAAAGAATAAGGGTTGTTGGAAAAGTGTTAGTGAAAGAATAGGGGCCACTGCATAAAGTGATTGGAAAAGAAAAAGGAGTCATTGAAAAAGTGTTAGTAAAAAATAGGGGCCATTCAAAACGTGTTAGAAAAGAATAAGGCTCCATTGAAAAACTCTGTGTAAGTGTGTGTGCCCCCTTCTCTACCCCTTTTTCTTCTCTTTCTCTTTCAGAGACACTTCCGTGCCTGTGACATTGACGATTCTGGGACGGTGGATATTAACGAGTTGTTGCCTTATTATGACATGTCCCGTAATTATTTTATATTTTGCTTCCTTTCAAATACCGTGTGTATTGGGTGTATACATACATACATACAGACACACATACACACATATATATACACCCCACACATACACACATGTATGTATATATGTATATGTATGCATGTATGTATGTATGTATGTATGTGTGTGTATGTTTGTATCTATCTATCTCACTATTTTCTCTCTCTCTATCTATGTATTTATCCACATATATATATATATATATATATATATATATTTCGGTTTTGGATTTGGTTTGAAAGATTTTTTATGTGATTTCGTGTATTGAAGCATATTCTGTTGAGTCTGGGGAGAGTCATTTTCTTATTGTGCCTTGAAATTTAACACGCTCACTGTTAAAATTTCCA
>NC_069008.1:443268-445538 GCF_001194135.2 Octopus bimaculoides
TATATATATATATATATATATATATTATAGAATGAAACAGTGTGAATGGTTGCTCACCCCAGAATTTGGTGGATAAATATTCTTTATTTGTGGATTAACACTGTTAGCAAAAGTTTCATGTGAATATATCCACTGCATGAACCCCATGGTTCTGGGCTCAGTCCCACTGCTTGGCACGTCAAGCAAGTACCTTGTGCTGAAGAAAGCCTTCGGAGTTTATTAGGACAGCAACTGAGAGAAGCCTGTGTAAGCATGTGTATGTATGTGTGTATGTCTGTGTGTATGTTTGTGTGTGTGTGTGTTTATACTCCTACCATTTGACAACATATGTTGATATTTTTATGTCCCCGTAACCAAGTGGTTCAGCTAAAAGTGACTATTAGAATAAGTACCCTGTTTCAAAATACAGGGGTTGATTTGTGCAACAAACCCCTTCGAGGTGGCATCTAGCATGGTCGCAGTCCAATAACCGAAACAAGTAAAACATAATTCTCCAAGCGTTCTGCTTTAGTGTGCTGGTAATCGTGTCCGTTTTGGTTTGGACTACATGAGATTACGTGAGGTTATACGAGACTTCAAAATATATTGATACACAGATAAGTGGAGGCAAGTCATTTTGAGACATCTTGAATTGTTATTTCCCTTGAGTGGACCTTGATATTTTGCAAGTATTTGCATTCACTTCAGATTAAATGCATTACACGAGAACATTCATGCAACAGACCAGCAGCCTAATAGCATGTCTGCATGTTAATACACCATGTATCCATCTCTTTACAGACGGTAAACTTAATAAATGTGTTGCAGTCAACATTTGTATCAGATACGCTGATCAGAAAGGCCGTATGTTCTTCGATGATTTCTGCCAGAGCCTTGCACGTTTAAGGACGCTCACCAGTAAGTTGTCTCCTCTGCTATTTATCCAACTTCTTCTGTCTGTCTCTCTTTCTTGCTCTATCTATCTATCTCTCTATCTATCTATCTCTCTATCTATCTATCTCTCTATCTACTTATCTATCTATAATAATCTTTTGACTTTCTCTTCCAGAAATATATTTGAAGCATTGTGATGATAACGTGACCTTCACTTCGGTAAGTATCTATATCTGTACCGTCATTATCAACAACATCATCATCATCATCGTTATCACCATTGTCGCCATCATAATCATCTTTCTCATCATCACCACCACCATCACCACCCTCCTACTCCTCAATATTATTATCATTATTGTTGTTGTTCTTGTTCTTGTTGTTGTTGCTGCTGTTGCTGTTGTTGTTCTTGTTACTAAGGTGCTCTGCATTTTTAAATTGAGGTAATGATTGCATTGTTCAATTAAATTGAGTTACATGAAACGATCGTACTGCATTACCTCTGGATATCCTGTTGCTCATTTTGATTCTAATCACCTTACTTTGAAATTGTATGGATAATACCATACTAAATTCTGGTGCCTCAACTTAAGTACCATATTCACCTGAATCTAAATGTTTGCTGAACTCATCTACTATATATATAGTGAAAATTTACAAAAAAACAAAAGGCGAAGATGGGTGTGTAAACAAGAAACGGGTGTATTAGTTTAATGTTCAGGAAGGTGAGAAAGTCTTTTACGTTTCGAGCCTACGCTCTTCAACAGAAAGGAACACAGAAATAAACAGGGAGAGAGAAAATAGAGAAAGGTTTAGGGGCTAGCGATCTATCCTGGCGAATTAAATGTATATATAACGGTGAGTTAAATTAGAGGTTATGAAAACCGTCTGATTCACATCCAATGAATTACTGGTATCTTAGCTGTATTTAACTATCAGTATTAGTATTAATGTTTATAAATGATTGACAAGGAAAGGAATAAGCCAAATGTTTATCGATATTTAAGGAAAAATTAAGAAAATGGAGATAAAATTGATAATTGGTAAACATCGATTGTTATTTATTGATTATAAAAAGACAATTTCTCATCTAATTGTCTTTTATAATCAATGAATAATAATTAGCAATTTTATCTCCATTCTCTTATTTTCCTCGCACGCACGCACGCACGCACGCACGTTCAATATCTTTTCTGTTTCTCTTGCAGTGGTTCCCATATACTATGAATCCTCGAAGTACGTAGAGGAAATTCCTGGAGCCATGGATCACGTGACAACGTATTTTGGATCACATGACCGCTTTAAGAATTATTGGCCAAAAAAATTTCTCTTTCACGACCCGTACACATACACATATATATGTATATTTACAAACACACAGACACACACCAATACTT
>NC_069008.1:445575-447409 GCF_001194135.2 Octopus bimaculoides
AAGACAGGTGTAAACAACAAATGGATGAACTAGTTTAATGCTCAGGAATAGAGAAAGTCTTTGATGTTTCGAGCCTACGCTCTTCAACTGAAAGGAACACAGAAAGAAAACAATTTTTTTCAGCAATATAAATGGTTCCTTTGGAAATTTCTCCGAGAAGAAGCACTTTTGATAACCGAAGCAATCTCTATGTTGTGCAAAAAAGAAAAAAGCTAAATAAACGATACATCCACCGATTTCTTGTTCAATTATTTTATTTCCCAGTCAAATATTTAATTTCCCTATGTGTGTGTATGTGTGTGCGTGGATAGGCGTGGCTGTGTGGTTAGGAAGTCCACTGCTACAATCGTATGGTTTGCAGGTTCATTCTCATTGAGTGGTACTTTTGTCAAGGGTCTTTTAATGTAGCCCCAGTCCGACTAGGGGTCTGTGAGCAGATTTGATTGACAGAAACTCATGGAAATCTTCATATACATGCATACATATATATATATATATATATGATAGATCGTTGACCAAAGACCATTCAATTTTTTTCTCCGTGTTTTTCTCCTTGTTTTCTCCGTATTCTTTCTGTTGAAGAGCGTAGCTCGAAATGTTAAAGACTTTCTGTATTCCCGAGCGTCAAACTAATACATCCTTTTGTTGTTTACACCACCTGTCCTCGTCTGTTGTTTTTTTTTCGTACATTCTCCGATATATATATATATATATATATATATTACATACACAGATAGCCACAGAGAGAGAGAGAGAAAGATGGATAAATAGATACATACATACATATATATGTCTATACTTACATTTAGAGTGTGTGTGTGTGTGTGTGTGTGTGTATCATCATATTCTTCGGTTGCCTTTGGCATGGTAATTACCTTTATTTTTTCATTTTCGTTCTCTAATTTTGGCCTCTGCTCTACAGAATATATTGAGAGGTTTATTTTTTTCAAGAAGTTGGCTGTTATGGTTGGTTACGGGGTCATGACATTCAACCTCCTGATTATCATATCACTGCTTAAATACTTTAGTATGGGCCTGCTTTTCAGATAGATAAACTACTAATGATGTCTGTGTGTGTGTGTGTGTGTGTGTGTGTGTGTGTGTGCAATCATACATGCTTATTTACATACAAGCACACATACATACATACGTAGACATATCCCAGTACATCGCCCTATCTCGCCACCATTATACAAGCCTCAAGCATCACCACCTACCCCGATCCCACCTGTTCTACCCCCCCCCCCCCCACACACATGTGAACATACCACTGAACAAGCCATCCTTGTACTATTGCTGCTACACATGGCGAACCAGCCTCACAGAACAGCTGCAGTTATTTGTGTCATGGCTGATGCGTAAACATACAACCATACACATACGTATTAATACACACACACACACTCTCTCTCTCTTTCCCCCATTATCCATCACTCTCTCTCTCTCTCTTTCTCTCTCTCTCTCTCTCTCTCTCTCTTTCCCGTTCTGTCTCTGTAACTTAATCCTTACCACATTACCAAAATCAGCTTCACTTACACAAGTCAAACATCTTCATAATCTCTTGTACCTTTCTAAGCATATTCTTGCATTTCAGTTCCAATCTGCAATTCCTAGAACCGATATTAGCTTCTCTGAATCTCTCCAAAATTCTTCAAAACTCTAGTAAATTCTACAAACTTCTCTGCAATTCCCAAAACCTATCTCAACTTCTTATCTAAATCTCCCTGAAACTCTTCAACTCTCCAAGAACTTCTCAAGGAACTCTCTGGATTTCTATGAACACATCTGAACTTTTCTGATTCTGTTCAAAATCATTTGTATTTCTCTGAAATTC
>NC_069008.1:447726-451015 GCF_001194135.2 Octopus bimaculoides
GTGAGAACAAATGTCAGACTTGATTCTTTTATTTTATTCTTTTATTCATTTATTAATTTCAGTCATTTGACTGTGGCCATGCTGGAGCACCGCCTTAAAGGGTTTTAGTCAAAGAACTCAAACCCAGGACCTAGTCTGTGTAAGCCTGGTACTTATTCTGTTGATCAGTTTTTGCCGGTTGACAACACGAGTTGCAAGCAGTGGTAGAGGTGGGGGGAGGAGATGAAAACAGACACAAACGCACACACACACACACACACACGCACACATATATATATATATATATATATATATATAAACGACGGACTTCTATCAGTTTCCGTTTACCAAATCCACTCACAAGGCTTTAGCAGAAGACACTTGCTCAACCATGTGGTTCGTAAGCAAGCTTCTTACCACACAGCTACACCGGCGTTTGTTTACCGATGTTTTTCAAGTTGGTGTTGTTGTTGTTCTTGATGTTGTTTAACCCCAGGTCACTCCTGACCCTGTAGACCCATGATCAAAAATGTTTCCACTGTGACCATCCTGTCTTTTATTCAGACATAGTGTATCTAGGACTACATTATCTAACGTGTCCTTTCTTGTTGCTGTTTAGCCCCAGGTCAGTCCGGATCCAGTAGACCTGTGATCAAACATGTCCCAGCTATGACCATCCTGTCTTTTATTTGGACATAGTATATCTAGGACTACATCATCTAATGTGTTCTTCCTTCATGATCCTGTTGCTGGTCAGGTTTAATTATAGCTGCATTCTACTAAGATGAGCCAGCCGCTCCCCTCAAAATCTACCACCACTTCCCTGAAAGAACCACAATTAAAAGCTTTAGGATCTACCCTTCCTTTAGTACAGACGTGTTTATATAGATAGATAGACAGATAGACAGCTAGGTAAATAAGTACACAGACCGTATACAAAGATTCTGAAATCTCAACCACAAATAGGTTCTATCATATCTCAAAAGAACTATTTTTAAAAAGCGAAAATCACGTAATTAACAGACATGCTTCATGCTGTTTTTTATGAGTTAACCTGTTTTGGCATCATGCGTATGTCTATCTTGGCACAGGTTAAGCAGTACAGTGTCGGCTATCTATTTACTTTTGCGGTGTATGTATGTATGTATGTGTGTGTGTGCGTGCGTGTGTGTGTTGATATATATATATGTGTATACATAGGCCTGTCATATGTATATATATATATATATATATATATATATATATATATATATATATATATATATATATATATATATATATATATATATATATGTAAGGTTAAGAAGGGTATTGGAGTCAACCAAACCCCAAAGATACAGGTAATACCGAGTAAGGGCTGTATACCTTCTAGTTTTGCCCCATTCGTTGTATAAGCAAGAGTGGGGATTATAACATAGGTCGTGTATTAGCGTGTGTATGTATATATATATATATATATATATATATATATATTAATAATTTATGGAAGAACCATCCAAAGGCAATTCAAACAATGAAGGAGATCAGACATCATCTAGAAAAACCTACTCTGCAAAATACTAATTTAAAAATCTATACATATATATATATTGAAATAATTTGGGAAAACTTATTTATAATGTATAATTTATAGATTTTAATTTTAATTCTTAATATTACAAAGTATAATTTTTATTTAGTTTTAATTTTTAATTGTTGATGCTTAATTTTATTGCTTATTTTTTAAAAAGATGTAAAATTAGATTTATAATATTTTGAAAAATAACCTGAAGAGGTGTAGGAGTGGCTGGGTGGTAAGCAGCTTACTTACCAACCACATGGTTCCGGGTTCAACTATGATTATTCGACTAATTAGTTAATTATGGTACAACTAATAAAGCATCTTTTGCTCTTTTCCACAGGAAATAAAGAAGACAGCAGTGTTCATGCGAGAAGCCACATACCGTGATTTTAACCAAGGAGAACTTGGTAAGTGGAAGGTGTTTGTGTGAGGCAAACGTTATTAGGGGAATAGAAGTACTGGCAGACAGACAGACAGACAGGCTGATGTACGAACAGGAGGACGGATGGACCGACAGACAGGTGGACATATACACAAACGGGTGGATGAACGGGTGGAGGGATAAAGAGACAGAGAAATGTGTTGATGGTAAGATTGATTGATAGGCAGACACAAACAGACAACACAGACAGACAGACAGATAGATAGACAGACTAACAGACAGACAGGTGTTGACCTGTGTAGAAACTACCTACTTCAGAATGGACACTGATATATATAGACAGGAAAAGGGTTTAGTTATGGGTTCGCATTTATCACCAGTAATAGCCAATATATACATGAATACTTTGAGAATTTGGCTTTAGGATCAACACCACTAAAACCAACCCTATGGCTACGGTATATTGATGACACCTTTATACTCTGGCCCCCACCAGGAAGATGTCCAAGTGCTGTTCGATCATGTGAACTCAATAAAGCCATCCATACAGTTCACAATGGAAGAAGAAAAAGACAGTCAGCTAGCATTCCTGGACATATTAATAATACGCACTGAGTATGGATCTTATTTTCACTGTATTGAAAGGGTTTTACAAGTGTGCAGTGCCTAGTAGTGCTGTTTTTTGTGTGTTATATATATTTTTTAGTCCTGGTGTTTTTGTTATGCCTTCGCTTGAATATTTTTTTATCATATCTAATTCACCCACTATGATAGGAACTGTTTATTTTTTTATCATTATTGTTGTTATTGTTATTATTACATTAAGACAGCAAGCTGGTAGAATCATTAGGACACCGAATGGAATGCTTAGAGGTATTTCGCCTGTCACTCCATTCTGAGTTCAAATTATTACTGTATACAGACATATATCTATATACATATATATATATATATCTATGGTCCATCATCACTACCACTCAAACACATACCCCTGCGACCACCACCACCATTAAAACCTCTCTCTTCTCTCCACTACTCTCCACACACAGGTGACTGTTGGTTTATCTCCGCTGTAAACTGTTTACTTACCAACAACAGGAAGGTGTTTGAAAAAGTTGTCCCTGGCAACCAGTCGTTCACTGAAGACTATGCAGGTGAGTATAGTGGCATGAAAGGTCATCAGAGGTCATCTGAGGTCAGTTTCTTTTCTTTTTTTTTAAGTAGTCTGTTCTTATGGTCTTCCTCATCTGTCTCCTTTCAATCCTCATCGTTTTAAGATTCTGTTTTCCATGCTTGCCTCTGACAGACACAATTTGTTGAGCCAGATTTTCAACAGCAGGATGCCCTTCCTGTCACCAATCCTCACC
>NC_069008.1:451440-453780 GCF_001194135.2 Octopus bimaculoides
AGAACATATACATCCAAATGATTAATAACAAAAAGTAGAGTTACATTAAAGAATGTAGCTCTAGATATGCCATGACGTAATACAAATCTCTTGTTAAATTCTCAGATTCACTTTTGATGCTTATTGCCAATTTTGCACCATTATTCATTCTGGTCAATTGCAGGAATTTTCCGTTTCAATTTTTGGTGGTATGGAGAATGGAAAGAAGTCGTCGTCGATGACCGACTTCCAGTCAACAGAATCACTCATGAAATACTTTACGCTCACAATAATTCAGAACCTGACGAATTTTGGGTGTGTCTCTTGGAGAAGGCCTATGCCAAGTAAGACACCTCGTTCTCTCTCTCTTTCTCACACTCTCCCCCCCTCTCTCTCTCTCCCGCTCTCTCCAGCATTTTCTCATCCTCTACACCTCTTTCTTTCTCTTTCTCTCTCTCACTCTTTCTATCTGTCTCTGTCACTCACTCTCTCTCTCTCTCTCTCTCTCTATATATATATATATATATATATATATGTTTGTATGTATGTATATCTTTGTTGGTGAAGGCTTGCCGGCTGCTATGAGACGTTGATTGGTGGTTTCGTTGCCCGTGGCATGGTGGACATGACTGGAGGAGTCTCCGAATGCTTCTTCATTAATGCCGATGACCCCAACCCTACAGAAACATTCCAGATGATGACAAGAATGGCCACCATGCAGTCAATGTTTTCTTGTGCCATTGTAAGTATATTTTTCTGTGTCTTTCTATACTTTGTGTGTGTGTGTGTGTGTGTGTTTCTAATATAACAGCATCCATATATATATACATATCCACATGTAAACTGCAACTGTACCATTGGCACGTAAAAAGCACCCAGCTATAAGACCACCTTTCTATTTATAAATGTCTTAGGAACATCAGTTGCATTCACCTTGTTATCTTATTTTATTTTGTTCAGGTTTGTGTATATTCTCTTACAGTTTCTGATGACTAAGTTATCGATTATGAGCTGATCCTTCATTCCCCAGTTCCTTTTGCGGCACCCTTTCTGTTCCATAGGCAGCAGCCTACATTTTCTAAATAATATGCAGCTCACCGGCCAAAACACCCAAAGTCTCTTTTTTTAGTGTTCCGGTGCTACCAATATAGTGCTCTCGGTCTGTTTTCCCATTATTATTATTATTATTGAGTGAGAGAGCCGTGTCTGCTATCAAAGTGATACTGGGGTACAAATACACGAAGCCTGTTATACCCATCATGACTACCCGTCTGATAAGGGTACACCAGGCACATGCATCACAGCCGTATGTGCGCGACATGATCTCATATCAAAATAAACGGCACCTTGCAGATGGGGCCCAATTAGAATTTTGTTCAGGTCGAATAGCCCATTCTGCTCAAAAGGTCCCTGAATAAGGTTTGTTTAAGGATGTTGAACAAAACGCCCATGTTTCCAAAGGTGAATTATTCAAACCCCAAAGAATTCCTCTCAACACAAGGCTATGATGCTCCCCCACTACTTCTGCTCCTGATCAGAGATGCACATATCGTCAGCCACCAAGGGACATGCTTAACTTGTTAAGGTCAAACAACTGACAAGCAAATCTGTGGTATTGAGCAGAATATTTGCTGTAGGCCATCTTTTTATACCAAGACAAAACAATGTACTTGATAACACTTCCATTACTATTATTGTTGTTGTTGTTGTTGTTACTTTGCTTTCTTTCTTTATTTCACTTAGCTTGATGAGAATTATGAAGTAGAAGGCAAGACAGGTGTAGGTCTTTTTTCATATCATGCTTACAGCATAATAAAACTTGCGAAGGTAAGTTATTAATCTTCTCACCTTTCTTTACACCTTTCCTTTATCAATTTTAATTAGCAAAACACAAAGCAAAACCAACTGAAGCAGAGCACGAAGTATTTTCTGCCAAACCCAGTTTCTCAAAATGGCTTCTGAAGTGTCGTCTGTTTTATTTGAAGGGGGAGGAGGAGGAGGAAGAAGGGGGAGGAGTAGGAAGAAGGGGTGAGGAGGAGCGATGTCTGTATGTGAGTATAGAGCATTCTTTCTGTTTGCAGGTTCAATACAAAGGAAAGGAGGTGAACCTTATAAAACTGAGAAATCCATGGGGCGAAAAGGAGTGGAATGGACCCTGGAGTGATTCGTAAGTAAAACATTCACAAACTGAATACCAGGAATATTCAACCAGGTGGTAATAGTAGAAGCAGCATTATACTTTCACAGACACCCTTTGTACATACACACACACGTGTGTGTGTAAATGTGTTTATGTATACATACATACATACATACATATATATATATATATATATATATATATATATATATATATATATA
>NC_069008.1:454792-458973 GCF_001194135.2 Octopus bimaculoides
TATATATATATATATATATATATATATGTATACACACACACACACACACACGTACGTACATGTCAACACACCTGTAGATGCAGTTAATTAACACCACTGGCCCCCCCTTCTTTTTTTTTCCTCTTTGAAGATCTGAAGAATGGAATGGATTGACAGAAGAAGAGAGAAAACGGACGAATCTGGAAGTGAAGGACGATGGAGAATTCTGGTAAAGATTGCCTTCGTTTTGATGTTGTTGTTGTTGGTGTTGCTGTCTTTGCTGCTGCTATTACTGTAGCAGCAGCAGCAGCAGTTACTACTTCCGTAGTGGATGTTCTTGTTTGTGTCACTGCTGCTTTTACTTCCATTGTTCTTTTAAACCTCCAACTACTCCTCCAGATCAAATTCTCCTCCCCACCAGTAACCCCCTCTTCCTCCCTCCTTCCCTCCCTCCCTCACTCGCTCACTCTCTCTTTCTCTCTTCACAGGATGGACTTCAATGATTTCCTGAAGAACTTCTCTGTTATCGAGATGTGTCACGTCGATCCATTTACAATAACCAGCTTTGAGGTCAGTCACACACAACTAACAGCATACATGCATACATATATACATACATACATACATACATACAGGAATACCTCACTTTAAGAGGAATCTGCTTTACGAGACTCCGCGTTTACGAGTTTTATTGTTGAAACACAAGATCCAAGTCTTGAACTCCATCTTACCAGAACAAATGTCTCTGCATGTTACCAAGACATTTATAGAAAGCAACAAAGAACCTTCTTCTGAGCGAACAACTCTAGACTTGTTTGTAAAAAGTCATCTACAAGTCCTTCTACGAATGCTTGTGAATCGCTGACCACGTCTACAAGTAATGGTGAGGGTGAGTCCATTGTGAGTGAAAGGGATTCAGAAAACGATTATAAGAATAATTTTTTTCATCATGAAGGATCTTGACTTTCTTTTTGTTTTCCATAAAATATTTTTGACATATAGGTGCAGGAGTGGCTGTGTGGTAAGTAGCTTGCTTCCCAACCACATGGTTCTGGGTTCAGTCCCACTGCGTGGCACCATGGGCAAGTGTCTTCTACTATAGCCTCGGGCCAACTAAAGCCTTGTGAGTGGATTTGGTAGACGGAAACTGAAAGAAGCCCGTTGTATATATATGCATATATATATATATGTGTGTGTGTATATGCTTGCATGTCTGTTCCCCCCCCCCCAGCATCGTTTGACAACCGATGGTGGTGTGTTTACGTCCCCGTCACTTAGCAGTTTGGCAAAAGAGACCCATACAATAAGTACTAGGCTTACAAAGAATAAGTCCTAGGGTCGATTTGCTCGACTAAAGGTGGTGCTCCAGCATGGCCACAGTCAAATGACTGAAACAAGTAAAAGAGTAAAAGAGTATTCCGATGTTGTTTAATTGCCATTTACTAACAAGTTTTGTGGATTTTAACGATGAAATATTTTGTCTGGGAACAAATTACAATTTATTGCTACTATGAGAAATTATTGCTCTGTTCTATGAGTTTTTGCTTCACGAGTGGTTCCGGGAACACATTAACGCACATATCAAAGCATACCTGTAAACACACACACACACAAACTAAATGCAAAAGAAATAGACAGAGAAAAATCCCAGCAAAGGTTGAGAAGCTCAGGACTCAAAGCAGAGACTGAAGGATATTTTAATTGCTGCCCAAGACCAAAGCCTCTCGACCAGAAATTACCAAAAACATATAAGGAAAAGAAACATAACAAGAAAGTGCAGAATATGCGGAGATGGAGAAGAAACAATGAACCATGACAGGAAAGTTGAGCAGAGATCTGCATCAAATTTCATCAAAAGCTTGGCAATACCTGCTCTGAGGTGTACGCATAACGATGCATACACACACACACACATTATTATCCTTGTTGTTGTTGTTGTTGTTGTGGCTGTTCTTATTGTTGTTGTTGTTGTTGCATTGACAGGGAACAGAGGAGAAAACATCAGCAAGGAAATGGCACACATTCCGGGAAGATGGCCAATGGCTCAAGAAGATCACATCTGGTGGTAATGACAATTCTAAAGGTGAGGACAGGCCCACCTTGGGTTACTTCATTTAATGAGCCCTTCCTTGTTGTTGTTGTTGTTTAGCCTCAAGTCACTCCTGATACAACAGTCAGTCTTTATAACTGGTTTAGCCAATCATCCTCAGCAGCAGCAGCTTTTAATGTCCGTTTTCCATATTGGAATGGCTTGAGCAGTTTCATTGTTTGTTCTGGTATGATTTCTTTGGTTGAAGGTTCTTCCAAATGCCAACCAACTCCACAGAGTGGAGTTGGTTGTTTTTTATGTGGTAGCAGCATCCCTACCAATTCCGCTGTGGTAAATGGCTCCTCGTGAGTACAGCAAAACGCCTGAGGGCTTAATCCTCACTCATCTCTTTCGTAGGGTTCTGTGCCTAGAGATTGGCCCTCAACACTTCGTCCCGTGTCTTCCTGGGTTTCCCTTTTCCACAAGTGTTACCCACTTGATCGGCACTTCCATACACAACTCTCTACATCCATACGCATGCCCATATAAACACACATATATATATATATATATATATATATATATATATATATATACGAAAGACGAAAGCTAACGAGATCCTAAAGACCTAATAATAGTTATGTATGTGTTTTTTCGCGTTTTGTTCGAAAGGTAACCACTCCTGAAGAAGTGCCAAATGTCTAAATCCAATGGACCAGTCACTGGATAAGTTTGGCACAGAAATGTTAACATAGAGTGGTGAATAAATCGATATATCGAATTTGAAGTCTCTGTCTCTTTTGAATATGAAAATTTAAAAGTTAAAAACCTTATAATATAAATATAAACTGTGAGAACGACCCTTAAGGAATCTAGTTAATGATCTCCTAAGGTAAGTTCTTATGCTATATTGGTAACGGTTGATACATCCTCTGGGAAAATTATATATATATATATATATATAAAGAGACAGACAGACAGACAGAGATAGCATCATCATGTTTTTTTTTAGCATGCATGTTTGTATGATTGCATGAGTCAGACAATATGTATGTGAGTGTGTACATAGATATTCATGTGAACTACTACTACCACTATTACTACTGCTGCTGCCACTACTACTACTACTACTACTGTTGCTACGTTATTATTATGCACCTCAGATATCTACTGGAAGAATCCTCAGTACCTGTTGGAGATCCGTGAGGGTGAGGGTGATGTCCGGACAGTGATATCCCTGATGCATCGGCTAATGCACCAAAGTGTTAGTATCGGCGTACACCTGTACAAGGTCAGTCACTCTTACCCTAACCTTAACCCTAACCCTAACCCCTTCTTTACTGCTCCTCTCTATTCCTTTCTACTTCTTTTAACAAATATAATAAATTGTCTTTACAACAACAGCAACAACAATAATAATTATCTTTTCTATAATAGACACAAAGTCTGAAATTTGCAGAGAGGGAGATAAGCTGATCACTTTGGCCCCAGTACTTGACTGGTACATAACGTTTTATAAGGCTGAGTGGAATTTAAACTCAGAACGGTAAAGATGGAAGAAATGCCGCTAAGCATTTTGTCCGATGTGCTAACAGTTCTGCCAACTCAACGCCTCACAATAATTATAATAACAATATCAGTCGCTGGCACTCACAGTTTCGGATCTTAACTGATTGGAAGTGTTATCATGTACGTCATTTTGTGTTGGCATAAAAAGATGGCCTACAGAAAATATTCTGCTTAATACCACAGACTTGCTTTTTATTTTGCCCCCTTCTCAGTCCCCTTGCAGATAGCTTGAGTTTTGGCATCACTGCACCCACTGCTTTTCTTGTAAACTAAAACAAGGACGTTTATACCTGTGAACGGTTAACGATCCTTTTCAGGGCTCTTGTGAGAACAATAAACATGGACCTTTTCAAGGCTACTTTACGTTCAATTGTTGCACCCCCTGAAATACTCTCGTGGCTTCTCCAGGGCTTTTCACCCTGTGGTTACTACTTTATTTATGGTCTATGGGGGAAATCACTTCTTCCTCAATGTCAATGTTTGCAGCTTAGTGCAAAAGAAATATTCAAAGAGATGGACACCGAAACAAATGGAAGAACCTATTAAGACCATTGCCAAGCATTTAATACCCGAGCAACGCCGGGTAATCTTGCTAGTATATATA
>NC_069008.1:459210-464064 GCF_001194135.2 Octopus bimaculoides
AGATATATATATATATATATATATATATATATATATATATGTGTGTGTGTATGTATATTTATGCATGGATTGATGTATATATATGTATGTGTGTGTGTGCACGTGTGTATGTGAGTGTGTAAATACATATATATGTGTGTATGATAATGGTGATGGTGGTAGTTGTGATCATGATGATGATGATGATGACGACGATGATGACGATTTTACAATCTCCATTCGGCAGCTGAACCCTGGCTACCCGACCCCTCTCCCAGAGAAGTTTGATGAATACGCTACGCAAATGGAAACGGAAATGAAGGAACATGTCAGCCGGGAGACGACGTTTGGCGTGACTCTTGTGCCTGGTTCCTATGTCATTGTTCCCTTCATCGAGGAGAACACGTCTTCAGAGTTCATTCTTCGAGTCTTCACAGAGACGGCAGTTAAGATCAGGTGATTGTTATGTTATCTCTTTCTCTACCTGTCCTGTCTGTCACCTTAACACCCTTCCAACACACACACATATGTATAAACACAGCTATATACACATGCACACATACACTTGTGTGTGTATATATATAAATATATATATATATAGCATAATATAATATAATATACACATATATAATTAATATCAGGGTGATAAAGAATTTTTAGAAATTTCTACTACCAGTGACCTAGCATGTAAAAAATTAGTCTATAGACTATATATTATTCATATGAACACAGTGTAAATTTAAACACATAAGAGGGATCCTATGATGGATACCTCTTATGTGTTTAAATGTATTTATATATACATATATATATAGATATATATGTAAACATATATATATATATATATATATATATATATATATATATATATATATATATATATGTATATGTTTATATATTGGGTTGGTGCATAATTATTGTGGGTTTTTTTCAACAAATTTTATTCAACAAAAACAATAACATGTAACAAAAAAACATCTTTAAATGATTGTTCTGGAGCATATTCACCATCCACTTCAATTAATGTTTCCCGTTTGCTTGGCAGACGGTCAGACCGTCATTTAAAGATGTTTTTGTTAAATATTGTTATTGTTTTTGTTGAGTAAAATTTGTTGAAAAAAGAAAACCGCAATAATTATGCACCAGCCCAATATATGTGCGTGTGTGTATGTATGTATTTGTATGCCTGTGCATTTGTGTGTGTGTGTGTGTGTGCATGTATGTGTATGTATGTATGTATGTATGTTTATGTATGATGCTGTCAGTATATTTCTGTACGTATCTTTACCTTCGTTTAGGAATGTCTAAATCCTTCTCTTTCAATGTCCATTGCAGGTCCCTCGATGATGTGGAGACAGTCGATCCGGTAAGGTTGCATCATTGCACTTCTTGTTTGTACACGATAGCAATTTCATAGACCCGACCCTTGGTTTTTTTTACTATTTAAGGAACTGATTCACTTGAATACACGCTTACAAACATATATGTGTGTGTGTGTGTGTGTGTGTGTGTGTGTGTATATATATATATATATATATGCGTATATATACACACAGACACATGTATGCACACAATTGCAGCCGTATATTGCAGAGTGATGCAATGGAATGTAAGATGTGTAACGGATCTGTTTTACTTTCCTCAAGTCTGTGCGCCGTTGTCTCACTTCTGCACCAATATTCTTTCTGTTACAGGAGACAGTTGACGAAATTGCAAAGATCAGAGAAGACCTCCTTGCCAGCATCTTTGAGAAGAACACTCCCTCATCAAAGGTGGATGCGCGCCAGTTGAGAAGGGTATTGAATACCGTGTGGAGGATAGGTAAGCTCAGGGGTCTGTCTGTTTGTCACCACGTCTGTGGAGTGATGATGAGATATTGTAATCATCATCATCGTCATCAGTGTAACCATCGTCATCATTGTCATTGTTGTCGTCATCGTCATCGTCATCATCATCATCGTTGTCGTCGTCATTGTTGTCATCATTCTTCCTTTAATACCAAACTTTACATTCTTGAATCAGATTTCCAACAGCTGGACGCCCTTCTTGGCCCCAACCCTCCCCAGCAAGGGAAATACAATTCACAGTCCTTGCATTCATTTCAAACGCTACCAGCTGCAAGCATGGGATTCCCCGTTCTCCGATTAGACCCAGAAGAGTTCTTATGATCTAAAAGAATCCCTTGTTCCCTCTCTTATGTATACGTATGTATGTGTGTGTGTGTGTGTGTGTGTGTGTGTACTCAATTCAAATAAACGGATAAAAAAACGAAAAGAAAGAAGAAAAACAACGAACGTGAGAACGTGCACAAGAAGTATATTAGCTTGACGCTCGGTGAAAGGAGAGAGAGTTTCACATTTCGAACATAGCTCCTCATCGGAAAGGAGAAAGAGAAACGCCCAAAGGAAGAGGAGAAGAAATCACCAACGGACTACGTGTATGTATATATATATATATATATATATATATGCATGCTCACACACACGTCATGTATATTCTACTTTTATGATTGACAGGGTTCTTGTTAGCAAAGTAAAGCGTTTTTCTTGTTTTCTTTCCAGACAAACAGACAACACCTGATATATTTTCTCTGGAGACTTGCCGCTGCCTTATTGAGAGATATAATGTATCCTTTCGATGGTGATGGTCATAAGTCATTGTTTTGGTTGTCGTTATTCAACACGTTCATAACATGATGCATACACACAAAGAGGATACACACACACACACACACCATCACATACTATCTCCTACCACCACAACCACCTTACACCACCACCACACAGCAAAACAATAACCTTTAATATATCCCATAATCCACTTGTTGACCTTGACCTTAGCTTTTCTCACCAGAAATCACGTGATGGATTACTGACTCTGGATGACACAAAGGAATGCTGGGACTTTGTGAACCTTTGTCAGGTGACCATTTTGATTGGCCAATTAATTCTTTTTTGTATAATAAAAAAAAAACCATGTTTCATTTAAGTAAATAAGAAACCAAAAATAAACAATGTGAAAATTGAAATAAGATATGGCAGTTGGCAATCTAAAGTGATAAGGAAATGTAAAATAGAAGTAAAAAACGGGAAATAAACGAAAGTAAGGGGCGAGTAACTCAGGTGTCCAGAAGGATAGATTATTGTTATCTCCCTTAGGAATTCAAGTAGGTTTCTTAGAAAGTAGATTGATATCGACTCGACAAATGGAAAACATTTGCGTACACGCTTCCACACGCATATGTACATATATATATATATATATATATATATAAGTAGTGTTAGGGGTTGGAATAACTGTCTGAGGGATAAGAATATCCGTAATTTCTACCGGTATAAATTACCTTTGACGAATCCTGTTATACTTAAGTATCGGTTTTATTTTCTTATTATTTATACACCCTGGCACCCCTAAAGAAAGATTAACCCACCAATTATTTTTCTAGTTTATTCATTTGCTCATCGACTTCAAGCTTGACACTGCAAAATGGTATGATTCTTATTTATTAAGGGTCCTTTTCTCATCCTGAAGCCCTGTCCTTTCCTCTTCCCTCTTCTTTTCTTTTATGTATTTGTCTTCACTCTGATGAAACTCCATCTACCAGATTGGATGTGCTATAAAAGATGACAAATATTGTTCTCATAATTTTCTATGATGGCACTGACTGACATTGGTAGCAGAAACGGCTGTAAGCTATGTTAAGTTTTGTATTAGAAACTAACAACTGATGCTAGTCAATTTGTTTGTTGATCAAAAGTTTTCTTCATTTTCTGCTTATATTATGTATGTATATATATATAGACGACAC
This sequence comes from Octopus bimaculoides, assembly GCF_001194135.2. Lineage (NCBI taxonomy): Eukaryota > Metazoa > Mollusca > Cephalopoda > Octopoda > Octopodidae > Octopus > Octopus bimaculoides. The sequence goes on from NC_069008.1 coordinate 462,998, forward strand.
ATGGACTAGCGATTAGAGTGTTGCATTCACGATCGTGTGATCACAGTTTCAATTCCTAGAGCGTGCGGTTTGTAGTTTTCTTGAAACAAATACTACATTTCACGCTGTTCTACGACCACTTCGAAATGAGACGGGTGGCACATTTGAGCACCCGTACAGGCAATGTTGATTTGATGGAGGGAGGACGTTTTATACGTAACACAAACGTTTTGAGTGCTACAAAGCAAGAAATTGCTGAACCACATTACAAGTAAGTGTTTAAGTGAAGGTGACGGCCTTTGTGTGTTTCAGGATGACTTGTGTCTTCCATGTTGAAAACATTTTGGCTTCAACTTACGATCTCAGATCAAAATACCATGCATCGACATCTGTGTGTGTCTGTGTGCCTGTGTGTGCGTGCGTGTGTGTGATATCACATTCTCATGCTCTATTCTTTACCCTTTTTTCTTCTACTTTTTTCTCTTTCAGAGACACTTCCATGCCTGTGATTTCGACGATTCTGGGACGGTGGATATTAATGAACTGTTGCCTTATTATGACATTTCCCGTAACTATTTACTATTTTGCTTCTTTTCAAATGCCTTGTGTGTCAGGTATATACATACAGACACATACACACACACACACACATATACAGAGAGAGATATATATAGACACACACATATGACCTCGGGAACACTGTGCCTAGCCAAAATCGTCTGCACAGTCTGCACTAAATGGGCAGGTGCGTTGTCATGGTATGATTGCCACTCACTGGAAGCATGTAATTGTGGCCTTTTCCGACGAATAGCATCCCGCAAAGGCCGCAAAACGTAACGGTGGTACCCCTTGTTTATTGTCTGACCAGGTGGAACAGACTCGTGATGAACAATCCCCTTGTAGTCGAAGAAAACGGTCAACAGTTCACGTTGCTTCAGTCTCGGAGAGGCTGGAGTCTTCTACCACGAAGACTGAGCCCTTTTTTTCGGCGTCATACCCATAGACCCACGATTCATCACCCGTTATGATTGTTTTCAAAAAGTTTTCATCGTTCTCAACACAATCAAAGAGATCTTGTGCATCTGAAA
>NC_069008.1:464442-468168 GCF_001194135.2 Octopus bimaculoides
GAATTGTTATTTCCCTTGAGTGGACCTTGATATTTTTCAAGTATTTGCATTCACTTCAGATTAAATGCATTACACGAGAACATTCATGCAACAGACCAGCAGCCTAATAGCATGTCTGCATGTTAATACACCATGTATCCATCTCTTTACAGACGGTAAACTTAATAAATGTGTTGCAGTCAACATTTGTATCAGATACGCTGATCAGAAAGGCCGTATGTTCTTCGATGATTTCTGCCAGAGCCTTGCACGTTTAAGGACGCTCACCAGTAAGTTGTCTCCTCTGCTATTTATCCAACTTCTTCTGTCTGTCTCTCTTTCTTGCTCTATCTATCTATCTCTCTATTCATATACATACATATGTATTGTATATATATATATATATATATATATATATATGTATATAATTAATTGAAGAGGAATGTAAAAATACATTACGAAGGATATATCATAAACAATTCCTATCAATGGCCAAACATGTAATCATAAACTTCATATAAGAAATATGTATAATTATGAATAAATCACAATTATAATTAAGAAGGGTGCAAAATCGATGATGCAGATGTGTCTTTTTGAGTGATAAATAAATTTTTTTTTAAATGACTATTCCGCAAAATATCTTCTCAGTTTGTGTATAGAAAAGCAACAACCTAAAGGATATAGCTTCATTTATGCAGAAGATCAATAATAAAAAGAATAACAGCTGGAAACAAAGAAATGGAGACACAATACAGCGACAAAAAAGCATAAAATATAAACATTAATGGATATGGATTATAAACGCCCTCGCGTAGCTGGTATGGCGCATGTACAGAGGTGCATACAATCATCCAAGAAGATGCTTCATTGTCTTTGATGATAATAATAATAATAATAATAATAATAATAACCGTTGACTTTCTGTTCCAGAAATATATTTGAAACATTGTGGTGATGACGTGACCTTCACTTCGGTAAGTGTGTGTCTCCACATTATCAACATCATCGTTATCATCATCACCATCATCAACATTATCACCAGCATCATGACCATCATCATCATCATCATCATCAACACCATTGTCACCATCATAATCACCATCACCACCATTACCACAACCATCATCATCAGCGTTAAAGGCTTCTTCAAGTTTCCTCTGAACATCAAACCTTATTTACTGTTCCCTCAACTGTCACTGTCTCTCTCTCTTTTTTTGTATTTTCGTAGACTTTTGGACTACACACATGTATACATACATATATATATATATATATATATATATATATACATGCGCATACAAACACACGCATACACACCCACGCACGTTCAATATCTTTTCTGTTTCTCTTGCAGTGGTTCCCTTATACTATGAATCCTCGAAGTACATAGAGGAAATTCCTGGAGCCATGGATCACGTGACAATGTATTTTGGATCACATGACTGCTTTAAGAATTATTGGCCAAAAAATTTCTCTCTCACGCCCCGTATATATATATATATATATATATATATATATATATACACACACACACACAATATTTTTCAGCAATATAAATGGTTCCTTTTGAAATTTCTCCGAGAAGAAGCACTTTTGATAACCGAAATGATCTGTATGTTGAGCAAAAAAGTAAGTTAAATAAACGATGTTACCGCTGTTCAATCACTTTTTCCTTGCTAAATTTTGACCTTCACTATGTTTGTATGTGTTATTTCTTTACTACCCACAAGGGGCTACATACAGAGGGAACAAGCAAGGACAGACAAACGGATTAAGTCGATTATATCGACCCCAGTGCGTAACTGGTACTTATTTAATCCACACCGAAAGGATGAAAAGCAAAATCGACCTCGGTGGAATTTGAACTCAGAACGTAGCGGCAGACGAAATACCACGAAGCATTTCGCCCAGCGTGCTAACGTTTCCGCCAGCTCGCCGCCTATGTGTGTGTAGATGAAAGTTGTTATGTATAGATAAGAGTGACTGCTTGGTTAAGAATCGTTTGGTTTCAGTTCAATCTAACTGGTCAGTACCTTTCCGGAGCCAGTTGTGGTCAGTATCTTTCTGGTTTTGATGTGCAGGCTGCGTATCTCATTGAGTGTCCAGTCCAGTATCCCAGATGCTGGTTCTATCACTGGTACCACAAAACCATTGTCAAATATGGTCTTGCTAAATGCAGATGGCTCTGAATTCCATATCTTCCGCAGTCTACCGAAGTACGCATTTGTTATTCTGCTTTTTGTCACAGCACCGATGTATTCCGAAGTTCTTGTAACATGTATGCATGCATTTATGTATGTATGTATGTACGTATGTATGTGTGTGTGTATGTATGTATGTGTGTTTGTATATATATATATATATGTATGTATATGTGTATATATGAAATTAAAAAAAAACAAAAAATGGAACAAGAACGTAACAGGCGACAACAAAACATCAGGACAGTTTGACGATACAAAAAAAGGAGAGGAAAAAACAAGGAGGGGTCATTTGGAGGTTTCTATCTTCAGTCAAATACCAGATCGTCATTGCAGTTTTGGCTGGTTCCACTCTAGACTGTCTGTTGTGTAATAACATTAGAATGTCTGTGATGCTGTATTTCCAAGAAACAACTCGTATTTCAAAACTGTACAAATTTATGAATACTTTATAAAGCACAAAATGAGTTAGAATAAACAACTAGATGTGTCAGCTTTCTAACAAAAAATAAAGATTGTCAAAATATAATAATGGCGCAAAATGGGCAGCTGTCAAAGTTTATCATAAACCTTACTACAAATTTCAGCAGCAGGCAGAGGGAAGAGAGAGTGGGAGGGAGAGAGAGAGAACAAGGGAAGGGATGAAGGGGGAAAGAAGAAAGGCTAGAAATAGAAGAGAGCGAAGGAGAAAGAGTGAAAGCTAGAAAGAGAGTAGCACAGATATATAAAACTTACAGTGAATAAAAATTGGGGTGCATTGTGTTGCATTACACGCACGCACGCACGTACGTACGTACGTACGTACGTATGTATGTATCCGTTCATTCGTTTCAGTGCTCCATGTATCTAAAAAATATACGGAATACAGTCAGGGAAGCATCCTAACAAACAAGCAATGTAAGGGAAGTAACCACATCTAATTACAAAGGTAGATAGCAGACCAACATGCCACAGTTACCTCCCTGGAAAATTATGCCATCTACGTAGAGAAAGAAAATTAATGTAGCAATTACATCAACAGCTGAACGAGAGACCCTCAGGCAGTAACTGGATCCGCTAGAAATGGCAGCAAAATAAGCCTTAAGTCGTATATATATATACACACACACACATATACAGATATAGATATATATATATATATATATAGTAGTTATCGCCAAGCCAACATGGCAGTCCCAAAATTAGGACGAAAGCTGCCGTGAATTAGCTCCAAGAAGCCATCGCCTCTAGCTAGCTATGTGACACACGAAACCTGTGTCCTTTATAACCTTCGAACAGGGGAGGTCAGCAGTGTCCCCCTGCTGGTTTGGCATCTGCAGACTAGACTAGTTTCAGGGTGTTGCCCCTTGTCAATGCAGAGCAGCCAAGCCCCAGCCAGGCGGCGCTGCCGACCATCTGTTCGAAGGTTATTTATCTAATTTCAGTGGAATCTATCCACTGGTTTTCAGAAATAGAGTTATTAATATTTCTAAGTCTCTCTAAAGGAGACTACGGCAGCGGTACTGGAAGTTAGTAGTTATCGCCAAGCCAACATGGCAGTCCC
>NC_069008.1:468369-469839 GCF_001194135.2 Octopus bimaculoides
TATATATATATATATGAAGTTGTTTTACACCTCTTACACTAATTGTTTTTCGTTTTTGAGTTCGGGTCAAATATAGTTTAGAAGCCATGGACTGACGAAGTGTGACGATGTGAATGTTCCGTGTTCTCTCCCCATCCTCCGTTCGCGAGCGGGCATATTTTTCTTTACATATTCGTTCCCCGAAAGTTGTTCTTACGTTCGTTCGTACGAACATACGTTCTTTCGGTATTTCCTGCCTACGTAATACGTACGTTCGTTCGTACGTACGAGCGTTCATTCGTGCGTTTGACCGTTCGGTCGTACGTACGTACGTTCGTTTGATCGTTCGTTCGTACGTACGTACGTACGTTCGTTTGATCGTTCGTTCGTTCGTGCGTACGTTTATTCGTTCAATCGTTCGTTCTTACGTACGTTCTTTTGTTCGTTCGTTCGTACGTACATACGTTCGTTCATTCGTTCGTTTGATCTATCGTTCGTTCTTTCGTTCGTTCGATCTTTCGTTCGTTCATTCGTTCGTTCCTTCGTTCATTCGTTCGTTCCTTCGTTATTTCCTCCGTTCGTTCGTTCGTTCATTCATTCGTTCGTGCGTACGTACGTTCGATTGATCGTTCGTACGTACGTTCGATTGATCGTTCGTTCGATCGTACGTACGTACATACTTACGTGCGTTCGAACGATCGTTTGTTCGTTCGTTCCTTCGTACGTACTTTCGTTCGGTCGTATGTACGTATGTTCATTCGTTTCTTCGTTCGTTCGGTAGTTCGTTCGTACATACGTTTGTTCGTTTGTTCGTTCGTTCAGTCGTACGTTCGTTCGTTCGTTCATTCGTACGTACATACGTTCTTTCCTTATTTCCTGCCAATGTAATACGTACGCACGTACGTCTGTTCGTTCGTCCGTTCGATCTTTCGTTCATACGTACGTTCGTTCATTCGTTCGTTCGTAGTTACGTACGTACATACGTTCGTTTGTTCGTTCGTTCGTTCGTACATACGTACGTACGTTCGTTCGTTCTTTAGTGCGTTTGTTAGTACGTACGTACATGCGTTCGTTCTATCCTTCATTTCGATCGTTATTTCCTTCATTCATACGTATGTTCGTACGTACGTACGTACATACGTTCGTTCGTTCGTTCGACTTTTCGTTCGTTCATTCGTACGTACGTACGTACGTTCTTTCATTCGTTCATACGTACATTCGTTCGTACGTACGATCGTTTGTTCGTTCCTTCCTTCCTACGTACGTTCGTTCGGTCGTATGTACGTACGTTCATTCGTTTCTTCGTTCGTTCGGTCGTTCGTACGTACGTACGTTCGGTCGTTCGTTCGTACGTACGTTCGGTCGTTCGTTCGTACGTACGTTCGCTCGTTCGTACGTAAGTACGTACCTACGTTTGTTCGTTCGGTCGTACGTTTGTTCGTTCGGTCGTACGTTTGTTCGTTCGGTCGTACGTTCGTTCGTTCGTTCATT
>NC_069008.1:470836-471261 GCF_001194135.2 Octopus bimaculoides
GTTCGTACGTGCGTACGTTCGTTCGTACATAGGTCCGTTCGTTCGATCGTCCGTTCGATCGTTCGGTCGTTCGTTTGTTCTTACGTATATTCGTTCGTTCCTTCCTACGTACGTACGTACGTACGAACGAACATTCGTTCGTACGTTCGGTACTTCGTTCGTTTCTTCGTTCTTTCATTCGAGCGTATGTACGTTTATTCGTACTTTCGGACGTACGTACGTAGGTACGTTCGTTCATTCGTTTGTTCGTTCGTTTGTACGTACATACGTTCGTTCGTTCGTTCGTTCGTTCTTACGTACGTACTTTCGTTTGTTCGTACGTACATACGTTCGTTCAATATTTCGTGCCAAATTACATACGTGCGTTCGTACTTTCGTACGTACGTACGTTCTTTCATTCGTTCATACGTACATTCGTTCGTACG
>NC_069008.1:471271-471729 GCF_001194135.2 Octopus bimaculoides
TATTTCCTGCCAACGTAATATGTACGTACGTACGTCTGTTCGTTCGTTCGTTCGATCTTTCGCACGTACGTACGTTTGTTCGGTCGTACCTACGTACGTACGTTCGTTCGGTCGTAGGTACGTACGTACGTACATACGTTCGTTCGTTCGTTCGTACGTACGTACGTTCGTTCGTTCTTTCGTACGTACGTTCGTTCGATCGTTCGTTCGATCTTTCGTTTGTTCTATCCTTCTTTCGTTCGTTCGTTCGTTCTTTTGTTCGATCGTACGTACATACGTACGTTCGTTCATTCTTGCGTTCTTTCGTTCGTTCGTACGTACGTACGTTCGTTTGATCGTTCGTTCGTACGTACTTACGTACGTTAGTTCGTTCGTTCGCACATACGTACGTTCGTTCGCTCATTCGTTTGTTCGTACTTACGGATGTATGTACGTATCTTCGTTTGTTCGTTCGTACG
>NC_069008.1:472757-473502 GCF_001194135.2 Octopus bimaculoides
CATTCGTTCATACGTACATTCGTTCGTACGTACGATCGTTTGTTCGTTCCTTCCTTCCTACGTACGTTCGTTCGGTCGTATGTACGTACGTTCATTCGTTTCTTCGTTCGTTCGGTCGTTCATACGTACGTACGTTCGGTCGTTCGTTCGTACGTACGTTCGCTCGTTCGTACGTAAGTACGTACGTACGTTTGTTCGTTCGGTCGTACGTTCGTTCGTTCGTTCATTCGTACGTACATAGTTCTTTCCTTATTTCCTGCCAACGTAATATGTACGTACGTACGTCTGTTCGTTCGTTCGATCGATCTTTCGTACGTACGTACGTACGTTTGTTCGGTCGTACCTACGTACGTACGTTCCTTCGTTCGTTCGGTCGTAGGTACGTACGTACGTACATACGTTCGTTTGTTCGTTCGTTCGTACGTACGTTCGTTCGTTCTTTCGTACGTACATGCGTTCGATCGTTCGTTCGATCTTTCGTTTGTTCTATCCTTCTTTCGTTCGTTCGTTCGTTCGTTCTTTTGTTCGATCGTACGTACATACGTACGTTCGTTCATTCTTGCGTTCGTTCGTACGTACGTACGTTCGTTTGATCGTTCGTTCGTACGTACTTACGTACGTTAGTTCGTTCGTTCGCACATACGTACGTTCGTTCGTTCATACATTTCGTTCGTTCGCTTGTTCGTACGTAGGTACGTACGTCCGTCCGTTGGTTGTATGTAAGTACCTTCCTTCCTTCCTTCGT
>NC_069008.1:474224-475075 GCF_001194135.2 Octopus bimaculoides
CTCGTACGTTCGGTACTTCGTTCGTTTCTTCGTTCTTTCATTCGAGCGTATGTACGTTTATTCGTACTTTCGGACGTACGTACGTAGGTACGTTCGTTCATTCGTTTGTTCGTTCGTTTGTACGTACATACGTTCGTTCGTTCGTTCTTTCACTCGTACTTATGTACGTACGTACATACGTACGTTCGTTCGTTATTTCGTTCGTTCGTTCACTCCTTCGTACGTACGTACGTTCGTTCGTACGTACGGACGTATGTACGTACGTTTCTTCGTTTGTTCTTTCGCACGTACTTACGTACGTACGTTCGTTCGATCGTTCGTTCTTACGTACGTTCGATCGTTCGTTCTTACGTACGTACGTTCGTTTGATCGTTCGTTCTTTTGTTCGTTATTTCGTTATTTCGTTCGGTCGTTGGTTCGTACGTACGTTTGTTCTTTCGTTCCATCGTTCGGTCGTACATACGTTCGTTCGTTCGGTCGGTCGTACGTATGTTCATTCGTTAGTTCGTTCCTACGTACGTACGTTTGCTCGTTTGTTCGTTCATTCGGTCGTACGTTCGTTCGATCGTTCGTTCTTACGTACGTCCGTACGTTCGTTGGTTCGTTCGTTCCTTCCTACGTACGTACGAACGTTCGTTCCTTCGTACGTACGTTCGTTCGTTCGTACATACTTACGTACGTTCGTTCGTACGTACATGCATACGTTCGTTCGTTCAATCATTCGTTCGTACGTACGTTTGTCCGTTTGTTCTTTCTTTCGTTCGTTCCATCGTTCGGTCGTTCGTCCGTTCGATCGTTCGCTCTTACGTACAAACGTACTTTCGATGGTTCGTTCGTTCCTACGGACGGAC
>NC_069008.1:475175-482269 GCF_001194135.2 Octopus bimaculoides
ACGTACGTCCGTACGTTCGTTGGTTCGTTCGTTCCTTCCTACGTACGTACCTACGAACGAACGTTCGTTCCTTCGTACGTACGTTCGTTCGTACATACGTACGTTCGTCTGTACGTTCGTTCGTACGTACATGCATGCGTTCGTTCGTTCAATCATTCGTTCGTTCGATCGTTCGTACGTACGTTTGTTCTTTCTTTCGTTCGTTCCATCGTTCGTTCGTTGCTTCGTACGTTCGTTCATTCGTTCGTTAGTTCGGAGGTTCGTTCATACGTACGTACGTTCACTCGTTTGTACCCACGTACGTAAGTACGTTTGCTCGTTCGTTCGGTCGGTGGTACGTTCGGTCGTTCGTCCGTTCGTTCGTTCGTTCTTACGTACAAACGTGCTTTCGATGGTTCGTTCGTTCCTACGGACGGACGAACGTTTGTTTCTTCGTACGTACGTTCTTTTGTTTGTTCGTTTGTTCGTACGTACGTACGTTCGTTCTTTTGTTCATTCGTACGTACGGACGGACGAACGTTCGTTCCTTCGGTCGTTCGTTTGTTCGTTCGATCGTTCGTTAGTTCTTACATACTTACGTACGTTCGTTCCCACGTACGTACGTTCTTTCGGTCGTACCTACGTTCGTTCGTACGAACATGCGTACGTTCTTTCAATCGTTCGTTCGTTCTTTTGTACGTACATACGTTCGTTCTTACGTACGTTCGTTTGTTCGTTCGTTCGTACATACGTACGTTCGTTCGTACGTACGTTCTTTCGTACGTACGTTCGTTCGTTTGTTTTTTCTTTCTTTCGTTCCATCGTTCGTTCGTTGCTTCGTACGTACGTTCGTTCGGTCGTACGTACGTATGTTCATTCGTTTGTACGTTCGTTAGTTCGGAGGTTCGATCGTTCGTTGGTTGGTTCGTTCGTTCGTTCCTACGTACGTACGTACGAACGTTCGTTCCTGCGTTCGTTCGCTTGTTTGTTCGATCGTTCGTTCTTTCGTACATACTTACGTACGTTCGTTCGGTCGTTCGTACGTACGTACGTTCGGTCGTTCGTACGTACGTACGTTGGTTCGTTCGTACGTACATGCATACGTTCGTTCAATCTTTCGTTCGTTCTTTTTTTCGTTCGTACGTACGTTCGATCGTTTGTTCGTTGGTTCGTACGTACGTTCGTTCGTTCGTTCGTACGTACGTTTGTTCTTTTTTTCGTTCGTTCCATCGTTCGTTCATTGCTTCGTACGTACGTATGTTCGTTCGGTCGTTTGTCCGTTCGTTAGATTGGAGGTTCGTTCGTACGTACGTACGTACTTTCACTCGTTCGTACTTACGTGCGTACGTACCTTTGCTCGTTCGTTCGTTCGGTCGTACGTTCGGTCGTTCGTACGTTCGGTCGTTCGTTCGTTCGTTCGTTCGATGGTTCGTTCATACGTACATGCGAACGTTCGTTCTTACGTGCGTTCGTTCGTTGGTACGTTCGTTCGTTCTTTTATTCATTCGTTCGTTCGTACGCTCGTTTGTTCCTTCGTACGCTCGTTGGTCCTTCGTTCGTTCGTCCTTACGTACGTACGGACGTACGTTCGTTGATTTGGTCGTTAGTTCCTACGTACGGACGAACGTTCTTTCGTACATTCGTTCGTTCGTTTGTTCGTTCGATCGTTCGTTCATTCGTACATACTTACGTACGTTCGTTCGGTCGATCGTACGTATGTACGTTCGTTCATTCGTACGTACATGCGTGCGTTCGTTCGTACATGCGTGCGTTCGGTCGTACATCTGCTCGTTTGTTCGTACGTTCGTTTGTTCGTTCGTACGCACGTACGTTCGTTTCTTCGTACGTACGTTCGTTCAATCGTTCATTCGTTCGTTCTTACGTACGTTCGTTCGTTCGTACGTACGTACGTTCGATCAATCGTTCGTTCCGTCGTTCGATCGTTGCTTCGTACGTACGTTTGTTCGTGCGTTAGTTCGGAGGTTCGTTCGTACCTACGTACGTACGTTTGCTCGTTCGTTCTAACGTACGTTCATTCGTTCGTTCTTTCCTACATACGGACGAACGTTCGTTTCTTCGTTCGGTTGTTCGTTCGTTCGCTCGTTCGATCGTTCGTACATACTTCCGTTCGGTCGCTCGTACGTACGTTCGTTCGTTCATACGTGCATGCCTACGTTCGTTCGTTCAATTATTCGTTTGTTCGTTCGTACATACGTTCGTTCGTACGTACATTTGTTCGTTCTTTTGTTCATTCGTTGGTTCGGTCGTTCGTTCATTCGTTTGTTCGATCTTTCGTCCGTTCTTTTGTTCATTCGTTCGTTCCTACGTTATTTCGTTCGTTCGTTCGATCTTTCGTTTGTACGTGCGTTTGTTCGTTTTTCCTTCGTTCGTTCCATCGTTAGTTCGTTCGTTAGTTTCTTCTTCCGTCCGTATGTTCGTTCGGTCGGTCGGTCGGTCGTACATCTGCTCGTTTGCTCGTTCGTTCGTACGTTCGTTCGTACGCACGTACGTTCGTTTGTTCGTACGTACGTTCGTTCAATCGTTCATTCGTTCGTTCTTACGTACGATCGTAAGTTCAATCGTTCGTTATTTCGTTCCTTCATTCGTTCGATCGTTCGTTCGTTCATTCGTTCGATCTTTCCTTCGTTCTTTTGTTCATTCGTTCCTTCCTTCGTTATTTCGTTCGTACGTACGTTAGTTCGTTTATTCTTTCTTTCGTTCGATCGTACGTGCATTCGTTCGTAGCTTCGTACATACGTACGTTCATTCGTTTGTTTGTTCGTTAGTTCGCTCGTTCGTTAGTTCGCTCGTTCGTTCGTACGTACTTACGTTCGCACGTACGTACGTACGTTTGTTCATTCCTACGTAAGTACGGACGGACGGACGAACGTTCGTTCCTTCGTTTGAACGTACGTTCGTTCGTACGTTCGTTCGTTCGTACGTTCGTTCGTTCTTTTCTTCGTTTGTTCGTTCGTACGTTCGTTCGATCGTTCGTACGTACGTACTTACATTTGTTAGATCGTTAGTTCGATCTTTCGTTTGTTCATTCGTTCTTTCCTTCGTTATTTCGTTCGTACGTACGTTTTTTCGTTTGTTATTTCGTTAGTACCGACGTTCGTTCGTTGCTTAGAACGTACGTTGAACGGACGGACGGACGTTCATTCGTTTGTTCGTTCGTAAGTACGTACGTTCGTTCGTTCATTCGTACGTACATGCCTACGTTCGTTCGTTCGTAAGTACGTACGTACGTTCGTTCGTAAGTACGTACGTACGTTCGTTCGTAAGTACGTACGTACGTTCGTTCGTAAGTACGTACGTACGTTCGTTCGTAAGTACGTACGTACGTTCGTTCGTTCATTCGTACGTACATGCCTACGTTCGTTCTTTCAATCGTTCGTGAGTTCGTACGTACGTACGTTTGTTCGTTCGCTCGTACGTAGTTCGTTCAATAGTTCGTTCGTTCGTTCTTATGTACGTACGTACGGTCGTTGGTTCGTTCTTATGTACGTACGTACGGTCGTTGGTTCGTTCGTACGTACGGACAAACGAACGTTCGTTCCTTCGTTCGTCCGTACGATCATTCGTTCGTGCGTTCGTTCGTTCTTTTGTTCGTTCGTTCATTCATTCGTTTATACGTACATTCGTTCGTGCGTTCTTTTGTTCGTTCGATCCGTCGTTCCATCGTTCGTTCGTACGTTCGTTCGTACCTACGTTCGTTCTTACGCACGTTAATTCGTTCTTTGCTTCGTACGTACGTTCGATCGTTCTGTCTTACGTACGTACGTTCATTTGTTTGTTCGTTCGTTAGTTCGTTAGAACGATGGAACGAATGAAATAACGAAAGAATGAAAGAAAGAACGAACGAAAGATCGAACGAAAGAACGAACGTACGTACGAACGAATGAACGAACGAACGAGCAAAAGAACGAACGAACGAACGTACGTACGTCCGAACGAACGAAATAACGAAGGAAGGAAACAACGAACTAACGTACGTACGAATGAACGAACGATTGAACGAACGTACGTACGTACGAACGAACGAGATAACGAAAGAATGAACGAACGAGCAAAAGAACGAACGATCGAACATACGAACGAACGAGCGAAGGAACGTACGTGCGAACGAATGTACGTACGAATGAACGTACGTACGAATGAACGAACGTACGTAAATACGAACGAACGAAGGCATGAACGAACGTACGTACGAAACAACGAACGAACGTACGGACATACGAACGTACGGACATACGAACGTACGTACGGACGAACGTACGTACGTTCGAACGAACGATAAAATGAACGAAATAACGAAGGAATAAAAGATCGGACGAAAGATCGAATGAACGAACGATTGAACGAACGTACGCACGAACGAACGATGGAACGAAAGAAATAACGAATGAACGAAAGAACGAACAAAGATCGAATGAAAGAACGAACGATCAAACGAACGTACGTACGTACGAACATACGAATGAATGAACGTACGTACGAACGAACGTACGTACATTCGTTCGTACGTACGTTCGTTCCTTCATTCGTTCGTACGTACGTTCGTTTGTATGTTTTTTCTTTCTTTCATTTGTTCGTTCGTTTGTTTGTACGTACGTTCGTTCGTTCCTACGTACGATCTTTCGTTGTTTCGATCTTTGTTCGCTCTTTCGTTCTTTCTTTCGTTCCTTCGTTATTTCGTTCGTTCCATCGTTCGTTCGTACGAACGTTCGTTCAATCGTTCGTAAGTACGTTCGTTCGTACGTACATGCGTACGTTCGTTTGTTCAATCGTTCGTTCGTTCGTACGATCGCTCGTTCTTACGTACGGACGACCGTTCGTTCCTTCGTTAGTACGTACGTTTGTTCGTTATTTCGTTCGTTCGTTGTTCTTTTCGTTTGTTCGTTCCTTCATTCGTTCGTACTTACGTTCGTTCGTATGTTCGTTCGATCTTTCGTTCGTTCGTACGTACGTTCGTTCGATCGTTCTTTCTTTCGATCTTTTTTCGTTCTTTCGTTCATTCTTTCGTTCCTTCGTTATTTCTTTCGTTCCATCGTTCGTTCGTACGTACGTACGTTCCTACGTTCGTTTGTACGTACGTACGTTCGATCGTTCTTTCTTTCGATCTTTGTTCGTACTTTCGTTCATTCTTTGGTTGCTTCGTTATTTCGTTCGTTCCATCGTTCGTTCGGACGTACGTACGTACGTTCGTTCGGACGTACGTACGTTCGTTCGTACGTACGTTAGTTCGTACGTACGTACGTTCGTTCGTACGTACGTTCGTACGTTCGTTAGTTCGTACGTAAGTTTGTTCGTACGTACGTTCGTTTTGTGCTCGTTCGTTCGTTCATTCGGTCGTACGTACGTTCGTTCGTACGTACGTTAGTTCGTACGTTCGTTAGTTCGTACGTAAGTTTGTTCGTACGTACGTTCGTTTTGTGCTCGTTCGTTCGTTCATTCGTTCGTACGTACGTTCGATCTTTCGTTCGTTATTTCATTCATTCTTTCGTTATTTCGTTCGTTCGAACGTCCGAGCGTTCGTTCGTACGTACGTACGTTCGTTCGTACGTACGTCCCTACGTACGTTCGTTCGTACGTTCGTTCGTTGTTTCGCACGTACGTACGTTCGTATGTTTCTTCTTTCTTTCGTTCGTCTGTTCGTTCTTGTTTCTTTCGATCTTTGTTCGCTCTTTCGTTCATTCTTTCGTTCCTTCGTCATTTCGTTCGTTCCATCGTTCGTTCGTACGTCCGTACGTACGATCGTTCGTACGTACGAACGTTTGTTCGTAAGTACGTACGTACGTTCAATCGATCGTTCGTTCTTTCTTTCGAACTTTGTTCGTTCTTTCGTTCCTTCGCTATTTCTTTCATTCGATCGTTCGTTCGTACGTACGTACTTTCGTTTTACGTACGTTCGTTCAATCGTTCGTTCGTTAGTTCGTACGTATGTACGTTCATTCGATCGTTCGTTATTTCGTTCGATCTTTCGTTCGTTCTTTCCTTCCTTCTTTCGTTCTCTCGTTATTTCGTTTGTCCGTACGTACGTTCTTTCGTAGTACGTTCGTTCGTACGTACGTTCATTCGTTCGTATGTTCGTTCGTTCTTTCGTTCGTTCGATCGTTCGTTCTTTCTTTCGATCTTTGTTCTTTCTTTCGTTCCTTCGTTATTTCTTTCGTTCCATCGTTCGTTCGTACGTACGTACGTTCGTTCATTCGTACGTACGTACGTTCGTTCGATCATTCGTTCGTTCTTTCTTTCGATCTTTGATCGTTCTTTCGTTCCTTCGTTATTTCTATCGTTCCATCGTTCGTTTGTACGTTCGTACGTTCGTTCATTTCATCGTTCGTTCGAATGTACGTACGTTCGTCCCTACGTACGTTCGTTCGTACTTTCGTTTGTAAGTACGTTCGTTCGTTGTTTCGTACGTGCGTTCGTTCGTTCGTTCATGCCTTCGTTCGTTCATTCGTTCGTCCGTACTTACGTACGTTCGTTCGTTCGTTCGTACGTACGTTCGTTCGTACGTACGTTCCTTCGTTCTTTTGCTCGTTCGTTCGTTCATTCATTCATTCTTTCGTTATTTCGTTCGTTTCATCGTTCGTTCGTTCGTACGTTCGTTCATACGTACGTTCGTTCGTTCGTATGTACGTATGTTAGTTCGTTCTTTCCTTCCTTCGTTATTTCGTTCGTTCCCTCGTTCGTTCAGACGTACGTAGGTTCGTATGTTCGTTCGTTCGTTCATTCGTTCGTACGTACGTACGTTCGTTCGATCGTTCGTTCGTTCGTAGGTACATGCGTCCGTTCGTTTGTTCAATTGTTTGTTCGTTCTTTCATTCGTTCCTACGTACGTTCGTTCGTACGTACGTTCATTCATTCGTATGTTCGCTCGTTCGTTCGTACGTACGTTCGTTATTTCTTTCGTTCCATCGTTCGTTCGTACGTACGTTCGTTCAATCGTTCGTTCGTACGTTCATTCGATCGTTCGTTCGTTCTTTCGTCCGATCTTTCGTTCCTTCGTTATTTCGTTCATTTCATCGTACGTTCGTCCGTACGTTCGTTCGTTGTTTCGTACGTACGTTCGTTCGTTCATGCCTTCGTTCGTTCGTACGTACGTTCGTTCG
>NC_069008.1:483218-487033 GCF_001194135.2 Octopus bimaculoides
ATCGTTCGTTCGTACGTACGTTCGTTCAATCGTTCGTTCGTACGTTCATTCGATCGTTCGTTCGTTCTTTCGTCCGATCTTTCGTTCCTTCGTTATTTCGTTCATTTCATCGTACGTTCGTCCGTACGTTCGTTCGTTGTTTCGTACGTACGTTCGTTCGTTCATGCCTTCGTTCGTTCGTACGTACGTTCGTTCGTTCGTTCGGTCGTTCCTTCGTACGTACGTACGTTAGTTCGTTGTTTCCTTCTTTCGTTATTTCGTTCGTTCGGACGTACGTACTTTCGTTCGTAGGAACGAACGAAAAAAACAACGGACGAACGAAATAACGAACAAACGTACGTACTAACGAAGGAACGAACGGTCGTCCGTACGTAAGAACGAGCTATCGTACGAACGAACGAACGAACAATTGAACAAACGAACGGATGCATGTACGTACGAACGTACGTACTTACGAAAGAACGTACGAACGAACGATGGAACGAACGAAATGACGAAGGAACGAAAGAATGAACGAAAGAGCGAACAAGGATCGAAAGAAACAAAGAACGATCGAACGTACATACGTACAAACAAACGAACAGACGAACGAAAGAAAGAAGAAACATACGAACGAACGTACGTACGAACGAAAGTACGTACGAATGAACGTACGTACGAACGATTGAACGAACGTACGTACGTGCGAAACAACGAACGAACGTACGTAGGGACGTACGTACGAATGAACGATGGAACGAACGAAAGAATGAATGAAAGAAAGAACGAACGATCGAACGTACGTACGTACGTACGAACGAATGAACGAACGAACGAGCAAAAGAACGAACGAACGTACGTACGAACTAATGAACGTACGAACGAACGTACGTACGAACGTACGAACGAAATAACGAAGCAACCAAAGAATGAACGAAAGTACAAACAAAGATCGAAAGAAAGAACGATCGAACGTACGTACGAACGCACGCACGAACGTGCGTACGTACGAACGAACAATGGAACGAAAGAAATAACGAATAAACGAAAGAAAGAACGATCGAACGTACGTACGAACGAACATACGAACGAACGAACGTAAGTACGAACGAATGAAGGAACGAACAAACGAAAAGAACAACGGACGAAATAACGAACGGTCGTCCGTACGTAAGAACGAGCGATCGTACGAACGAACGTACGAACGAACGAACGATTGAACAAACGAATGTACGTACATACAAACGAACGTACGTGCGAACGACGGTACGTGAAAACGAACGTACGTACGAACGATTGAACGAACGAACGAGCAAAAGAACGAACGTACGTACAAACGAAAGTACGTACGAACGAACGAACGAACATACGTACGTATAAACGAACGATGGAGCGAACGAAATAACGAAGGAACGAAAGAATGAACGAAGGAGCGAACAAAGATCGAAAGAAACAAAGAAAGATCGAAAGTACGTACGTACGAACGAACGTAAGTACAAACAAACGAACGGACGAACGAAAGAAAGAAGAAACATACGAACGAACGTACGTACGAATGAACGCACGTACGAACGATTGAACGAAAGTACGTACGTACGTAAGAATGAACGAACGAAGGCATGAACAAACAAACGAAAGTACGTACGTGCGAAACAACGAACGAACGTTCGTACATTCGAACGAACGATCGAACGTACGAACGAACGTACGTACGAACTAACGTACGTGCGTCCGAACGAACGATGGAACGAACGAAATAACGAAGGAAGGAAAGAATGAACGAAAAATCGAACGAAAGAACGGACTAACGTACGTACAAACGAACGAACGTACGTACGTACGAACGAACGATGGAACGAACGAAATAACGAAGCAACCAAAGAATGAACGAAAGAACGAAAAAACATCGAAAGAAAGAACGATCGAACGAACGTACGTACGAACGAACGAAAGAACGAACGAAATAACGAACAAACGTGCGTACTAACGAAAGAACGAACGGTCGTCCGTACGTAAGAACGAGCGATCGTACGAACGAACGTACGTACGAACGAAATAACGAAGGAACGAAAGAATGAACGAAAGAGCGAACAAAGATCGAAAGAAAGAACGAACGTACGTACAAACAAACGAACGAACGAACTAAAGAAAGAAAAAACATGAGAACGAATGTACGTACGAACGAATGAAGGAATGAACGTACGTACGAACGAACGAACGTACGTACGAACGATCGTACGTACGTACGTTCGAACGAACGAACGATGGAACGAATGAAATAACGAAAGAACGAACGAAAGAACGATCGAACGTACGTACGTACGAACGAATGAACGAACGAACGAGCAAAAGAACGAACGAAAGTACGTACGTCCGAACTAACGAGGGAAGGAACGAAATAACGAAGGAAGGAAACAACGAACTAACGCACGTGCGTACGAACGATTGAACGAACGTACGTACGTACGAACGAACGTACGAACGAACGAACGATCGTACGTAGGGACTTACGTACGAACGAACGTTCGGACGTTCGAACGAACGAAAGAACGAAAGAATGAATGAAAGAACGAATGAAAGATCGAACGAAAGAACGAATGATCGAACGTACGTACGTACGAACGAACGAGCAAAAGAACGAACGTACGTACGAACTAACGAACGTACGTACGAACGAACGATGCAACGAACGAAATAACGAAGCAGCCAAAGAATGAACGAAAGTACGAACAAAGATCGAAAGAACGATCGAACGTACGTACGAACGTAAGCACGTACGTACAAACGAACGTACGTACGTACGAACGAACGATGGAACGAAAGAAATAACGAAGGAACGAAAGAACGAAAAAAGATCGAAAGAAAGAACGATCGAACGAAAGAACGAACGAACGAACGTAAGTACGAACGATTGAAGGAACGAACAACGGACGAACGAACAAACGTACGTACTAACGAAGGAACGAAAGAGCGAACAAAGATCGAAATAAAGAACGAAAGATCGCACGTAGGAACGAACGAACGTACGTACAAACAAACGAACGAACGAATAAAAGAAAGAAAAAACATACAAACGAACGTACGTACGAACGAATGAAGGAACGTACGTACGAACGAATGTACGTACGAATGAACGTGCGTATGAACGATTGAACGAACCTACGTACGTACATAAGAACGAAGGAAGGCATGAACGAGCGTACGTACGAAAGAACGAACGTACGTAAGTTCGAACGAACGATGGAACGAATGAAATAACGAAGGAACGTAAGAATGAATGAAAGAACGAACGAAAGAAAGAACGAACGATCGAACGAACGTGCGTACGTACGAACGAACGAGCAAAAGAACGAACGAACTAACGTACGTACGTCCGAACGAACGAGGGAACGAACGAAATAACGAAGGAAGGAAAGATCGAACTAACGTACGTACATACGAACGAACGAACGATTGAACGAACGTACGTACGAACGAACGAAAGAATGAACGAACGAACGAGCAAAAGAACGAAGGAACGTACGTACGAACGAACGAACGAACGAAGGCATGAACGAACGAACGTACGTACGAAACAACGAACGTACGTACAAACGAACGTACGTACAAACGAACGTACGTACGGACGAACGTACGTACGTTCGAACGAACGATGAAATGAAAGAAATAACGAAGGAACGAAAGATCGGACGAAAGAACGAACGAATGATCGAATGAACGTACGTACGAACATACGAACGAACGTACGTACGTACGAATGAACGAACGAGTGAACGAAAGTACGTACGTACGAACGAACGATGGAACGAAAGAAATGACGAAGGAACGAAAGAACG
>NC_069008.1:487043-490856 GCF_001194135.2 Octopus bimaculoides
CGGACGAACGTACGTACGTTCGAACGAACGATGAAATGAAAGAAATAACGAAGGAACGAAAGATCGGACGAAAGAACGAACGAATGATCGAATGAACGTACGTACGAACATACGAACGAACGTACGTACGTACGAATGAACGAACGAGTGAACGAAAGTACGTACGTACGAACGAACGATGGAACGAAAGAAATGACGAAGGAACGAAAGAACGAACAAAGATCGAAAGAAAGAACGAACGAACGTACGAACGAACGAAAGAACGAACGAACATACGAATGAATGAACGTACGTACTACGAACGAACGAAATAACGAGAGAACGAAAGAAGGAAGGAAAGAACGAACGATCGAATGAACGTACGTACGTACGAACGAACGAACGATTGAACGAACGTACGTACGTACGTACGAACGAACGATGGAATGAAAGAAATAACGAAGGAACGAAAGAACGAACAAAGATCGAAAGAAAGAACGATTGAACGTACGTACGTACGAACGAACGAACGAAAGAACGAACGAACTTACGAATGAATGAACGAACGAACGTACGTACGAACGAATGAAGGAACGAACAAACGAAAAAAACAACGGAAGAACGAAATAACGAACAAACGTACGTAATAACGAAGGAACGAACGGTCGCCCGTACGAAAGAACGAGCGATCGAACAAACGAACGAACAATTGAACAAACGAACGTACGTACGTACTTACGAACGAACGAACGTACGTATGTACGAACGATCATACGTACGAACGAACGATATGACGAAGGAACGAAAGAATGAACGAAAGAGCGAACAAAGATCGAAAGAAACAAAAAAGATCGAAAGTACTAC
This sequence comes from Octopus bimaculoides, assembly GCF_001194135.2. Taxonomy (NCBI): domain Eukaryota; kingdom Metazoa; phylum Mollusca; class Cephalopoda; order Octopoda; family Octopodidae; genus Octopus; species Octopus bimaculoides. Next base: position 487,887 of record NC_069008.1, read on the forward strand.
GTACCAACGAACGTACGTACAAACAAACGAACGAAAGAAAGAAAGAAGAAACATACGAACGAACGTACGTACGTCCGAACGAACGAGGGAACGAACGAAATAACGAAGGAAGGAAAGAACGAACTAACGTACGAACAAACGAACGATTGAACGAACGAAATAACGAAAGAATGAATGAATGAACGAACGAACGAGCAAAAGAACGAAGGAACGTACGTACGAACGAACGTACGAACGAATGAACGTACGAACGAACGTACGTACGAATGAACGTACGTATGAACGTACGTACGAACGTACGTAAGTACGAATGAACGATCGAAGGCATGAACGAACGAACGTACGTACAAACGAACGTACGGACGAACGTACGTACGTTCGAACGAACGATGAAATGAAAGAAATAACGAAGGAACGAAAGATCGGACGAAAGAACGAACGAATGATCGAATGAACGTACGTACGAACATACGGACGAACGTACGTACGTACGTACGAACGAACGATGGAACGATAGAAATAACGAAGGAACGAAAGAACGAACAAAGATCGAAAGAAAGAACGAACGAATGATCGAACGAACGTACGTACGTACGAATGAACGAACGTACGAACGAACGATGGAACGAAAGAAATGACGAAGGAACGAAAGAACGAACAAACATCGAAAGAAAGAACGAACGATCGAACGAACGTACGTACGAACGAACGATTGAACGAACGTACGTACGTACGAATGAACGAACGAACGAAAGTACGTACGTACGAACGTACGATGGAACGAAAGAAATGACGAAGGAACGAAAGAACGAACAAACGAAAAAAAAGAACGGACGAACGAACAAACGTACGTACTAACGAAGGAACGAACGGTCGTCCGTACGTAAGAACGAGCGATCGTACGAACGATCGAACGATCGAACGAACAATTGAACAAACGAACGTACGCATGTACGTACGTACGAACGAACGTACGTACGTACTTACGAACGAACGAACGTTCGTACGTACGAACGAACGTACGTATGTACGAACGATCGTACGTACGAACGTACGCACGTACGAACGAACGAAATGACGAAGGAACGAAAGAATGAACGAAAGAGCGAACAAAGATCGAAAGAAATAAAGAAAGATCGAAAGTACGTACGTACCAACGAACGAACGTACGTACAAACAAACGAACGGACGAACGAAAGAAAGAAAGAAGAAACATACGAACGAAGGTACGTACGAATGAACGTACGTACGAACGATTGAACGAACGTACGTACGTAAGAATGAACGAACGAAGGCATGAACAAACGAACGAACGTACGTACGTGCGAAACAACGAACGAACGTACGTACGTTCGAAAGAACGATGGAACGAACGAAATAACGAAAGAACGAAAGAATGAATGAAAGAAAGAACGAAAGATCGAACGAACGTACGTACGTACGAACGAATGAACGAACGAACGAGCAAAAGAACGTACGAACGTACGTAGGAACGAACGTACGTAGGAACTAACGAACGTACGAATGATCGTACGTACGAACTAACTTACGTACGAACGAACATACGTGCCTCCGAACGAACGATGGAGCGAACGAAATAACGAAGGAAGGAAAGAATGAACGAAAGATCGAACGAAAGAACGGACTAACGTACCTACAAACGAACGATATTTCGTGCCTTCGTATATACGTACGTTCGGTCGTTCCTTCGTTCGTTCATTCGTACGATTGTTCGTTCGTACGTACGTTTGTCCTTTCGTTCGTTCGTTCGTTCGTTCGTACGTACGTACTTACGTACGTTCGTTCTTTCTTTCGTTAGTACATACGTACGTCCATTCGTTCGTTCGTTTGTTCGTTCGTACGTACGTACGTACTTTCTTTCTTTCGTACGTTCGTATGTACGTTCGTTCGTACGGTCGTTCATTCGTTTGTTCTTACGAACGTACGTACGTACGGACGTACGTTCGTTCGTTCGTTCGTTCTTTCATTCGTTCTTTCGTTCGTATGTACGTACGCACTAACGTACTTGAGTACGTTCGTTCCTTCGTCCATACGTACTTACGTACAAACGTTCATTCGTTTGTTCGTTCGTCCGTTCGTATGTATGTAAGTTGGTTTGATATTTTGTGTCTACGTACATACGAACGAACGAACGAATGCATGCACGTACGTACGTGCGAACGAACGTACGAACGAACGAACGGACGGACGGACGTACGTAGGAAAGAACGAACGAACAAACATACGTGCATACGTATTTATGTAAGTACTTATGAACGAACGAACGAACGAACGAACGAACGAACAAAAGAAAGAACGAACGAACGAACAAACATACGTACCTACGTACGTAAAAACGACCGAAGAAACGAACGAACGAAAGCACGTACGTATGTAGGTACGAACGAACTAACGACCAAACCAACGAACGAACGATCGAACGTACGAACGAACGAATGAACGATCAAACGAAGGAACGAACGTACTTACGTACGAACGAACGTACTTACGTACGAGCGAATGAACGATTGAACGAACGAACGAACGAACGAACGAGCCAACGAACGAATGTACGTACGTACGTATGAACGACCGAACGAACGAACGAACGAACGAACGAATGAACGAACGAACGTACGTACGTACGAACAAACGAACGACGAAGGAACGTACGTACATACGTCCGAACGTATGAGAAAGAGTGAGAAATAGAGTGAGCAAGGAATGGGGCGAAAGATAAGACAGACAGACAGACAGACAGACAGATAGATAGATAGATAGATAACTTTCTTTTATTAGCCACACAGGGCTGCACACATAGATAGGTAAGAAACATTGAAAGGGGACATAACCAAGTATCACCTCCAATTAGTTACAGAATGTGTTGAAAGAGTTACTTCCCTGGAAACATAGACTCGTTTTCTGCGTTCTGTCAACGTTCTTTCTTTCTTTGCTCTTTTCTCTTACTCA
>NC_069008.1:491190-492111 GCF_001194135.2 Octopus bimaculoides
AACAACAACAATAAAACCATAGACACCACCACCACCGCTACCACCACCGCTACCACCACTACCACCACCACCACCACTACCACCACCACCGCTACCACCACCACTACCACCACCACTACCGCTACCACCACCACCAACCTCATTACTACAATCACCAACAACAACAATAACAGTAGCAACAACTGAAACATCAACAACTACTAACTACTACTGCTACTACTACCACCACCACCACCAACAACACTACTACTGCTACTGCTACTACTACTACTAGCAACATCATCATAAATCTCACCACCACCACCACCAATAACAACAGCAGCAACAGCAGCAAGAAGACTGTGCAGTCAGCCGCACCGCCGCCGTCACCCGCCACAAGCATCACACCTCTAAGATCAATAACCAATCAATTGCGCAAAAAGCAATTAAACGCCAGCCATCATTATTGTATCGATCTGTTACATCTTGATTGATTTGTGGAATGTATGTAACAGGATGGCGTGTGTACGATTTATGATGCAGTGCACACTTTGGACGCACACACGCAGCACACACATTAAGATATGTGCGTGTGTACATTTATGTACACATGCTTACACATACATGTTTACTTGTGCGTGTATGTATATATACATGTATATATATATATATACATATATATACATATATACATATATATATATATACATATATATATATATACATATATATATATATATACATATATATATATACATATATATACATTTGTGTGTGTGTGCATGTTTACGTCACCGTAAATTAGCGTTTCAACAAAACAGACCGACAGAATAAGAACCAGTCTTGCAAAGACAAAGAAAGCAAAACAAATAAAAGTTACTGGGTCGATTCATCCGACTAAAATTTCTCCAAGGTGGTGCCCCAGCATGGTCGCAGTCTCAT
>NC_069008.1:492810-493287 GCF_001194135.2 Octopus bimaculoides
CACACACACACACACACACACACACACATATATAGTTTTAGGGAAAAGAACCAAGGTTCATGAACTCATCGATGAAAATCCACTGTCATATAGAAAAATTAATTTTATATATATATATATATATATACACACACGCTAATACACGACTTATAATCCCCAATCCTGTTCATACAACGAATGGGGCATAACTAGCCGGTATACAGCACTTACTCGGTATTCCCTGTATCCTCCTGGGTTTAGTTAAATCCAATACCCTTCTCAACCTTATATATGTATATATAGGCGCAGGCGTGACTGTATGGTACGAAGCTTGCTTCTCAACCACATGGTTCTGGGTTCAGTCCTTCTGGGTGGCACCTTAGGCAAGTTTCTTCTACTATAGCCCTGGGCCAACCAAAAGCCTTGTGAGCAGGTTCAGTAGACAGAAACTGAAAAAAAACCCGTCGTATATATATATATATATATATATATATATAT
>NC_069008.1:494518-498237 GCF_001194135.2 Octopus bimaculoides
AAAGACCTGGTAGGATGAGTTAGTGGGAGAAGGAGGACATGTCCGTACCAGCGCACTCGACGGATAGCTGTGAGGTGTTAATTCTAGGAAGCCGCAATTCCAGGAAGCCGCAATGCCAAGTATGTTATGATGCTTCTGAGGGCCTTGGCTTAAAATATAAATTTGCACAATATTTAAAAATATATAAAGCAGATAGATACGTTAATAAGTTGACAGACTGAAGGGCAGACAGACAGACAGACAGACAGGCAGGCAGGCAAGCAGACAGACAGACAGACAGACAGACACATACATACATACATACATACATACATACATACATATACACACGCACAGACACATATGTATATATTATGTAAGTAGGTAGGTAGGTAGGTAGGTACTTCTACGTTGTAGCTAGGCCTGGTAGAAATAGCTGCCAAATCTCCTTCAAATGACACCCTATTGTCTTACGTATGTATATATATATGTATGAGCCAATGAGGGAGACCTCGACATTAGTAGCTAGACCTGCCAGAAATAGCAACCAAATCTCCCTCCAATCACAGCCAACTATCTTATGTATGTACATATGTATATAAAATCCAACGAGGTAGGCCTCTAAATGGTAGCTGGATCTGGTTGAAATAGCAGCCAAATCTCCCTCAAATCACACCCAACTGTCTCATGTATGTACGTATGTATGTATGTATGTGTGTATGAACGTATACATGTGTGCTTGTATGTATGTATATATATATATATATATATTATATATATATATGTGTGTGTATGTATGCATTTATGCATGTGTATATAGAAATCTTCCTGAAATTATACTCTACTCTTTTATATGTGTGAGAGAGAGAGAGAGAGAGAGAGAGAGAGAAAGAGAGAGAGAGAGAAAGAGAGAGAGAGAAAGAGAGAGAGAGAAAGAGAGAGAGAGAGAGAGAGCCAGCCTAAGAAGAAGACTTCTACGTGGTCGCTAGGCTTGGCTAGAAATAGCAGAACAAATCTCCTTCGAATCATATATTGCTGTCTTATGTACACATGCATTAATGAGTCAAAGAGAGAGACCACTACATGGTAGCTAGATCTGCTAGAAATAGTCGCTAAATCACCCTCAAATCACACACATCCATGTAGAATACAGAATAACAGACAATATTTGTTTTGACAGAAAATGCGAAGAACCTGGCTGGAAATTATTTGCCTGTTGATGCTGGCCAAATCAGGGCCGGCCCAGGAGTGAACCACTTCTGCAATAATAATAACAACAACAACAATGAAGGCAGCAGTAGCATTATCCGAGCAGCAGCCACTGCACATATATCAAACAGGTGTAAATTTTGCAGCAGAGACTGTAGCAACTTCATTTGCAGCCTCTGCTGCGTTTGCAGCTGCTAAAAGTGCATTCTGCTGCACAGCAAACAATTAACTTCTCGTGGTGCTGCTTTCTATTGACGCTGCATCCTACAAGCAAAGTGCATCCTGCTAAGTGCATCCTGCTAAATGCATCCTGTTGCTAAAAACGAAATCTGCTGCTCGATGTGCTCCGTCGGTGACAAAGTTTTGCAGCAGATATAAGTATTATGGTTACTCAAGCTGCACTCACATATTGAGGATGCACTCTGCTATCCGTGTTGCAGTGTCCTACTCAAATCAGAACAGCAGCTACTCAAGCTACACTCACATTTTGAGGTTGCACTCTGCTTCTGTGGTCCAATATTCTACTCTAACAGCTACTCAAGCCGCACTCACATATTGAGGCTGCACTCTGCTGTCCGTGGTGCAATATTCTACTCTAGCAGCTATTCAAGCTGCACTCACATATTGAGGCTGCACTCTGCTATCCGTGTAGCAATGTTCTACTCAAATTAGAGCAGCAGCTACTCAAGCTACACTCACATACTGAGGCTGCACTCTGCTGTCCATGGTGCAATATTTTACTCAAACTAGACAACCAGCTACTCAAGTTGCACTCACATGTTGAGGCTGCTCTCTGCTATCCGTCGTGCATTAATTTACTCTAACAGCTACTCAAGCTGCACTCTGTTATCCGTGGTGCATTATTCTACTCATAGTAGACCAGCAGCTACTCAATCTACACTCACCTATTGAGGCTGCACTCTGCTACCCAAACACAAAGCATTCTTTTTAAGGTACCACAGAATATACTGGAAGTGCATTCTGACGCTCCACTCTGCTCTGTAATTGTGCACCAATTTCCATGCAGGCCACACTCTGATTTTGAAGCTGCACTCTAATTCTGGAGGTGCACTCTACTATTTTGCTTAAAGTACGTGCTGTACTTGGATTGCAAGGGAATTAGCTGCTGATGGTCTCTTCTGCAACTAAATCTGTATTCTTGTTATTGATGTTAAAACTCTGCATTGGTTGCAACTGCACTCTGCAGTTGTTCGATGATGTCAAGGTTTAGGAAGGAGAAACGGAAAACACGGAAGAGGACGGTCGTGGAGAAGAGGGAGAAGAGGAAGCGAGAAACGAAGTGATAGGGGTGGGAGGAAGGAGGGGGAAAGAGAATGGGGGGAGGTGAAGAAAGAGAGGAGACAGAAAGAGAAGAAATAGATCGAGGGAGTAGTAGAATGAGGAAGAGTGTTGTACGAGGGAAGAGAGGACAGGACGAGAGATAATTATATGTGTATGTATATATGTATATATATATATATATATATATATATATATATATATAGAGAGAGAGAGAGAGAGAGAGAGAGAGAGAGAGAGGGAGAGAGAGAGAGACAGACAGACAGACAGACAGAGAGTGTGTGTTGAACGAAGTAGAATGTGGTACTGAGGAGGCGAAAGTCAAACGAATGAAGGGTTATATTGGGATAGAGAAATCAAAATAGAGGAGAGAGAGAGAGAGAGAGAGAGAGAGGTAAGATAGATAGATAAGTAGATAGGTAGATAGATGGATAGATAGATAGATAGACAGGTAGGTAGGTAGGTAGAGAGGGAGTAGGAGAAAGACTGAGAGGACTGGAGAAAGAGAAATGGGAAATTCGTTGAAAAAGCAGACGACATATAATGGAGAAGGAAGAAGGAAGAGGTAGAAGAGTGAGAGAGGGGAAGGTTAGTGACAGAGAGAGAGAGAGAGAAAGAGGAGAGAGATATAGATAGACAGACAGACAGAGGATTAGTGAGAGAGAGAGAGAGAGAGCAGAATGAGAGAGAGGGGAGAGTGAGAGAGAGAACGTGTGTGTGTGTGTGTGTGTGTGTGTGTGTGTGACTGGGACAATGAGAAGAGGATAACTATAAAAGAAAAATAGAAAAGTAATAGAAATAGGAAGGAAAATAAGGGGCAGAGAGGAGGGGTAAGAGAGAGAGAGAAGGAAAGAGGACAAACGTTCGACGTGGTGGCAATGGTGATGGTGGGGGTAGTGTGAGGCAGTAAGATGGATATGAGAGAGGAGGAATGGAGTAAGAAGAAAAAAGGGTTGCGTTTTGTCATGTTGAGGGAAGTGTCAGGAGTAGGAGGGAGTCGAGGTGAGAGATAGAGAGGAGGTAGGGAAGGGTTGGAGTGAAAGGAAGAGGGTACTGAGGGAAGAGGAGGAAGGGGAGGTAGGTGAAAAGAGGTAAACTGACAGTGAGAGTAGAAGGTAGAGAGAGAAGAAAGAAAGAGAGAGGGACAGAAAGAGAGAGGGACAGAGAGAGAGACAGAGAGAGAGAGGGACAGAGAGAGAGAGAGGGACAGAGAGAGAGAGAGGGACAGAGAC
>NC_069008.1:498247-499433 GCF_001194135.2 Octopus bimaculoides
GAGGGACAGAGAGAGAGAGAGAGAGGGACAGAGAGAGAGAGAGGGACAGAGAGAGAGAGAGGGACAGAGACAAACAGAAAGGAAGGAAAAGCAACGAGAAATAGCATTATCCAGTTGTTTCGTAAATCCACCATGACCACCACTGCAGATTGTTATCCTGGTATTGGACCAGACAAACAGACCTGTGATCATTGCCAGGAGCCTCACAGGTCTCGGTGCCCCACCTCAATAACCTTGTAACTTACAGATGTCCTATAAGGCTGCTAATTCGGCCCTGCCCTTGATCAAAGACAAGCCAGAACTGACCAACCCGTCAAGTTTTCCTGTTGACTTACATACAAACATTCGTTTTTTTTTTTTAAGATTTGAAGGAGATTTGGCTGCTATTTCTAGCTATCATATAGAGGTCTCCCTCCTTGGCTCATATTTATATAAATAGATACAGCAGTAGGGTGTAATTTGAGGGAGACTTTGTTACTATTTCTGCCAGGTCTGGTTATCATGCAGAGGTCTCCTACGTCCATGCATACACGCATATGTAATGACAGCAGAGTATGGCTTAAGAGCTGCTTGTAATACCAGGTCATACTACTATCCAGAGGTCATCCACTGGTGCATCCATAATGTATACATGCACACACACACACACACACACACACATACATACATGCATGCATGCATACATACATACATGCACATATATATATATATATATATATATACATATATATATATGTATACAAATATACATATATACATACATGCATACATACATACATACATATATACACACACATACATACAAACAAACCTACATACATACATGTATACATATGCATGTATACATGCATGCATACATACATGTACATAAATACATAATACATGCATACATACGCACATACATACATAAATGCATACATATACATACATACATACATATATATACTTACATATACATACATCATACATACAAACATGGTGATTGCTCCATCTTCACAGACGACTGTCGACTCCTTACGCTTCCTCGCTGTCAACAGGATTTCTAACCTTCCGTGCATGACCTCCCAGATGACTAGTCTCCCCACAGTGCAGATCTACATAGTTTGGAGCATAGGTGGCCGACTGAGTGTGGGAGAGAGAGAGAGAGAGAGAGAGAGAGAGAGAGAGAGAGAGAGACAGACAGACA
>NC_069008.1:499443-503039 GCF_001194135.2 Octopus bimaculoides
GACAGACAGACAGACAGACAGACAGACAGACAGACAGACAGACAGACAGACAGACAGATGGCGTTGTTAGGCTGAGGGTGTAGTAGTGTTGTGATGATGTCTGTTGCATTATTTGGGGATATTTGCAGTTACTTGTGAAGTGGTGAAGACACAGGCTGGAGTGGCAGTGTCCATATGAGATCTAAGTCTTTCTTTCTAGACCATCGACCAACAGTCAAAGTATCGAATCGCTGGTCATAAGACACCGTTTTCGATGGTGAGGACGTGTAGCAAGAATGGAAGTGTCAAGGTTCCCACGCCAGGGTATATTCCGTGAGATGACTTCAGGGCAAAAACCATGGGGCTTCCCTCTTCAAAGATACAAGGACCAACTCAAAGCAACACTGGAAGCCACTGGAAGCCACTGGAAGTCAGTGGAATTGATCCTAAATCGTTTGAAACACAAGTCTGAGATTGTACCAAATGGTTGTGTTCCATCACCATCAGAACCAAAACCTTGAAAGCCACCAGAAGAGAAAAGGGAGGAATCAGACGACAGGAGAAAAGGAATCAGACGACAGGAGAAAAGGAATCAGACGACAGGAGAAAAGGAAGGAATCAGACGACAGGAGAAAAGGAATCAGACGACAGGAGAAAAGGAAGGAATCAGACGACAGGAGAAAAAGGCTGGACAAAATCAACCTCGTCTTCCACCAACATTGCCATGACTCTTCTATGAGTGAATTGGTCTACACAGGCATCAATGGCAACGCCACCAAGGAGACATTCAGCAAAGAAGAAAACAAATTCTCGGATGTAAGATAAAACCGACAAGGATGGAGTTGTTCCTGCTGACCAAATGTGATACGCTTGGCTGATCCAAGCGCGATTGTGCATATTGCAACAGACCGTGCACATATTTTGAACAAATAGGGGTATTTTTGATTTCTATATTTGTGTATAGATGTGTATAGATGTGTGTGTGTGTGTGTGTGTGTGTGGCTTAGCGGTTAAGGCATTCACAATCGTTGTAACGTGAGTTCAATTCACAATGGTGCGTTGTGTCATTGGACAAGACAGTTTTGTTTTCCCAATGCTCCAGTCCATTCTTGCACCTGGGATTCAAAAGACACTTTATCCCACATTGCTCCTGTCCACTCAGCTGGCAAAAATGAGTTGGACCTGTAATTCAAAGGGGCCAGCTTTGTCACGTTCTATGCAAAGCAGAAATCTCCCTGAGAACCACATTATGGATACACACGTCTGTGGAGTACTCAACCACCTGTACGCTGATTTCACGAGCAGGCTGTTCCTTTGATCGGGTCAACTGAAACCCTCCTCGTCGTAACCGATGGAGTGCCAGAAAGAAAAAAGAAACAAAAAAAAATCTGTTTGTGTCTGAGTGTCCCCCCCCTCTCTCTCTCTCCCTCCCCGCCTCTCTGTATTATGTGTAAGACTCTCCACTGTGATGGTTGCTCTTTGTGTTTGATGTTCTCTGGTGTCGCTAGCAAGAATGGTAGAATCTGTTGCAGGAGATGCTACTCCAAGATATTTATTTATTTATTTACATATATTTCACTGTTTCTTTCTGACTGATTGATTTTGTGCAGAAATTGCAGCCGAGCAATGTCTGCCAGAACGCTGTTCCTAATACGTTACTCACACAACAGTCTTTTGCCATTGGCTGCTATTGTCATATCCGAAACTCTGGTACCTGTCAATGCTGGCGTCTGTTCGTTGCTTTCTCTCTCTATTCACTATCTATCGATCTAATTAGCTATCTATCCATCTATCTGATTATTTGGCAATCGATTTATCAATCTATCCATCCATCCATCATCTATCGATCAATCTAGCCAGTTAGCTATCCATTTATCTCTCTCTCTCTTTCTCTCTCTCTCTCTCTCTCTCTCTCTAGCTATTTATCTGTCAATTCATTTGTCTATTAATCTCTCTCTTTCTCTCTCGATCTATTTATCTATCTATCTACCTACCTACCTACCTACCTACCTATCTATTTATTTGTCTATTAATCTCTCTTTCTCGATCTATCTATCTATCTGTCTACCTGCATACCTACCTACCTGTCTGTGTCTGTCTATTTGTCTCCTAATCTCTCTCTCTCTCTCTACTTACCTATCTATCTATCTATCTTTATCTATCCATCTTTTTCCATCTCTCTCTATCTCTTTCTCTTTTATGCTCTCACTACCACTCTCTCTCTCTCTTTCTCCCTCTCTCTTTCTATCTATCTCTATACATATATTCCTCTCTCTCTCTCTCTCTCTCTCTCTCTCTCTCCCTCTCATTCTAATCATAATTTCTTTCTTTCTCCTTCATCCCCCAACACACTTCCCACCCCACACCTATCTTAATCCTTCCAGTTTTCATTTCATTCCTCTCTTGTTTTCTTTCTCTATTCTTCGGTTCTATGTCCCCCACTCCAATTTTCCCCTTCTTCTTCTCTTTCTTTCTTCTACATTCGTTTTCATATTTCTTCATTTCCTCTTTCTTTTTCCCTATTGCTCTCTCTCTCTCTCCCCCCACCTCACACTCACTCTCACTCTCTTCGTTTGTCTCTCTCTTTCCTTCTCCTCTCTCTCTCCCTCTCCTTCCCCCTCGCTTTCCCATACTCTCATTCTTTCTCTCCCTTCCTCCTCCTATTTCTCTTTTCTCCTCTTCAAACTCGTTCATTTTCTCCTTTCAATTCTCCTCCCCATACTCTCACAAACAATCACTATCTATTTTCTCCCCCTCTCTCTCTCTCTCTATCTATCTCTCACCTTCCTCTACACTCTTATCCTCTCCATTTCTTTCCTATTCAAACTTTCACATTATTTCCTTTAAATTATCTCCCCCCTCTCTCTCTCTCTCTCTCTCTTTCCCTCACTCTCTCTCTCTTTCCCTCACTCTCTCTCTCTTTCCCTCTCTCTCTCTCTCTAGTTATCTATTATCCTTCTCCCTTCTCCCCCATTATTACTTTTATCATCTTCATTTCCTTCCTCTCCAATCTTATTATTCCTTCACTTTCACTCTCTCTCTCTCTCTCTCTCTCTCTCTCTCTTTCTCTCTGTCCTTTACTCTTCCCCTCCCCCCTTCATTCAGTCTCTTTATCCTTCTGCTTTTCACTATTACCCTCTCACCTCCTCCTCCCCCTTCTCCTCATCCCTGCACCCACTTTCTTACACCAATGCTAACTCCTCTTCCCATCACCTCTCAGGACCCTCCTCCTCCTCTCCCTCTCGCCCTCTCTCTTTTTCTCTCTCCTTCCTCGCCACTCTCATCACTCATTCCCTTTTATCACTCCACCTCCTCCTCCCATTCTCTCTTTACGCTTCCGTTTCCTATCTTTGCTCACTCTCTCCCTCCCTCTCTTCTACTCTCTCTCTCTCTTTCTCTCGCACCATCCATCACTACTTCTCTCTCTCTCTTTCTCTCCCTCTTCTTTTAGTGTCTTTCTCATCTCCGTCTCTTTCTCTCTCCCCCACCTCTTTGTCACTGCCTCTCACCCAGACCCCTATCGCAGAGTTTACCTTCCCCCCTCTCCCTTTCTCTCTCACTCTCTCTCTCCGTCTCACTTCCCCTCTCTCTCTCTCTAACACACTCACCCCCCCCCC
>NC_069008.1:503637-506615 GCF_001194135.2 Octopus bimaculoides
CACACACACACACACACACACGCACACACACACACACACGCAAACAAGTATCGTAGCAGGCGCATACAGGTACGCACTGACGCACATACACGCATACAGACGCACAAACATACATACACATATTCAACAGCTAAGCCGCCGCTGCATACACCAGTGGCCGAGCCGCCGCTACACACACACACACACATCGCAGCCCAGCCGAACCGAACAGTCTCTGCAATCACACACACGCACGCACACACACACAAAGGTATACACAAACACAGATGCATACAAATATACCCCATATATATATATATATATGTATGTATATAGATAGATAGATAGATAGATAGATAGATAGATAGAGTTATATTATCTGTGTGTGTGTGTGTGTGTGTGTGTGTGTGTGTGTGTGTATATATACACACACAAATGCACACATATGTACACATATATGCAGATGCATATTAAACACACACACACATTTTTGCATATATTTGCAGATATATATATACGCGCGCGCGCAACACATATACATGTGTGTGCGTGTGTATATACATGCATACACGTATGCATGTATGTAGACATAGGTAGAGAAACACACAAACATGATGACACTTGCATACACATACATACATACACACACACACATACATACATACATACACACATAGGCATAGTGACACAGATACATACATTGTTTGAACTCACGCCCGTTGTCACACACGCGCCCGCGCATGCACGCATGCACACATGCACAGAGGCAAGCATATATGTGCATGTGTGCATAGGTGCATATGTGCGTGTGTATGCTTATGCGTGTGTGAGTGTGTGTGTGCATACCGTAGCCGTGCAGAGAGTGCACTTACAAGCACACAGTGAAGCCGAGACGCAGTTGCACCCGTCCACAGCCGAGCCGCCGCCGCTGCACACACACACACACACACACACGCCAGGCAGCATCGATGCACTTTACACATCAACCTTTTACATATGCTTGTCGTGCTGGAGTCTGAACACAGAGAAAACTACGTAAATATACATATATACACATGTATATATATATATATATATATATATATATATATATATACATGTATGTATGTATGTATGAATGTATATACATTTATACACATACAATACACAGCCATACAAATTCACATATTACATACACATATACACATATTCATAGATATAAATACACACACACACACACACACACATATATATATAAATGTATGTATATATATATATATATATATATATATACATACATTTATATATAGACATGCATGTATAAGTATATGTATTTATGTGTGTGCGTTTTTGTGTCCCCATCACCTTTTGACCACCGATGCCGGTGTGTTTACTTCCCCGTAACCTAGCGGTTCGGCTACAGAAACCGATCGAATAAGTACTGGGCTTTACAAAAGATAATTCCTGAGGATGATTGGTTCGTCTACAACCTTCAAGGCGATAATCCAGTATGGCCGCAGTCAACTGACTGAAACAAGTAGAAAAGTATATATACAGCCACTATCGCTCCCTGTTCGGCCCTGACCCGGAGTAGAAGCACCCGTTAGGCCCCGAGCTAGGAATTAATTAGCATATGAGCGACAGGACGTAGAAATACTCGGAGTGGAATCCGAGGGCATTTCTCTAGGAGAAGGCTAACTCGTGTATAAAACGCGGTGCTCTGCTGGGCCGCATATCTTGCACTTTGCTTGTATCTGGGTTTCTCAGTGATGCTGCGGAGAGTCGTTGCGGTGTTGTGCAAATTGCATTCGACCCAGAAAGCTCGCACGGGTATTGCCGGAAACATCTGTCAGCGATGGTTATGATTGTCAAACAGTACTACCTCTGGGGACCACAGGCTGGCAACCATTGCTCTAAGCCAAGCCACGGGTTTTCAGAGTGATCCACTGAACTTCTATGCAAGGAGTCGAGTGGGTGGGGGCACGGGCACATGGAGATATCCGTCATTGTGGAGTGAGTCCTAGCCATGCTCCCACTCCATCTCACCGGGTTATGCTCCTGCGCGTTGCATCTGATTCTCGTTCTCCAGATATTTCGTTCTTGCCGGATGGATTTTTAGGCCGATTAAGGCTTATGAAGGCTGACAAATCTGGATTACTTGGTCGCTTCAAAGCTTTGATATACAGCATTCCATACTGTCCGGGATTTTGAGGCCCGTCATTACATAATGTCAGCGTATCAGTGGTAGACACCATGGAGAGGAAGAACAGCGGTTTCTTGAGATGTCTTCGATTTCCAAGGAGCATAAGTAGGGTCGTTATGTACGGGTCAACCGACAATTTACGAAGGGGAGCTGCTAGAGCAGGGCTCGAACCGGCTCTGGCAGGCACGATCCGAGCCAACAGAAATGAGCTGTCGATGTTCATTCTGTAAAGCTTTGACTGGACCTTGAGTTACTGTCACAGCAGAGAGGAGGATGATAAATTCCATCGCCGAAGTTGCAGAGAAGGCTTTGGACGAAGGGAGCAGAACAGCAATTGACCCGTCCCTGCTTCAGAAAAGGTGTGAGCATCCGGGGAATCCATCGAATGTGCAAATAGTCGCGAATGATCTTATCTTCACTTTTGGGGCTAGTTACCGTAAAGTTATGCGGCGATCCTCTAAAATGGCGGCTTCTACCTTATGTATGGCGTCATCATCAATGGCGGAATGTGGTTGTCCAAGAATAAGAGCAGTTTCCACCAATGTCCAGCCCCATTTGAACTGGTGATGCTAGTGCTTGACTATGTCGTATGATGGTGCATCGTCACCATAAACTTCTTTCATCTCATCAAAAGTCTCATTTGGTGTACGACCTTCCAAGTATAAAGAACCTGATCCCTGATCTGCATTCAACTGGCTCCATTATAACACCTTAGTCCACTTCAGCAGCCATAAAAGACAAACGAATCCGAGTGGAAAGCTGCAATTTACAATGTGACATGTAGATGCATGTACGATTATACCTGTACAAGTTCCGC
>NC_069008.1:507735-509668 GCF_001194135.2 Octopus bimaculoides
ACGGAGCAACTACAGAGACATCTCGTCGAATACACCTTTTATCGACCTGGACGTAGTCGATCTCATTTCGGTCCCTTGCGTTTGGGGCGATCCAGGTCCATCTGTCACCGGTCCTTTTTTTGAACAACCCTTCCGACCCTGTCATGGCGATCAAATGCTCTCATCACGGATTCCTCTCGCTGAGCCCGAATCTTCCCACGTACTTCCCACTTTGCCGTCCTTTTCCAACTTTGGTGTTGAAATCTTCTCTTGAAATCAAAGCTCAACTCAAGGAACCTTGTGACTGCCATCAACATATGGGCTGTTGCTGTAGTCCCCTGTAGTGCACCCATCCTGAGATGGACACAAGCGGAGATTGACCAAGAAAGACAATGACAATGCATGGTGACCTCCGCCCTAAGTCAAATGTACACAGGCTCTACATGAAGAGAGATAAAGGTGGACGTAGGCTGATTAGCGTACGGGAGTGCATCGATTACTTCAAAGGATTCATGGAGTCGGTTTTAAATTTGGCGCCGATCTAAGTGATAAATGAATCATCGCTGCTACAATCTGATTTCGAGTGGATCCCCTTTGCCGTACAAACATCCAACGACTGTCCTTTCTGTTTCCGCTCCCACTCTTCACTGAAGCGCTGAATCTGTTATGGCTTTCTATCAAGATCTCATATAAGTTACAACTTTGATCCCAAACGCAGATAAGATCCTCCTCTTTGGTGACTTCAACACCCGTGTTAGAAGCAAACATGTTTTTTTTTCACACACATACGCGAGGGCTTGCATGTTTTTAAGGTTGCTTAAATCCCAGCAATGGACCGCTGCATTATCATTCTATAAAATGTGTCTGTGAGGAGAAAGATATTGAAAAACATCAATACATGTCAGAGTGACGAAGAAGGGAGGGAGGGATCAGGTGGTTGTGAGATGTACTAAAAACAACAGCTAAAACTCCCTTAAATCACACACCTTTTCGTCTGAAAATCATTTTGAAATTATATACACAAACAAATTGTAGATTCGGATTGACTGCATTTTGATTAAAACAAACTTGATTAAAACAAATTTGATTAAAACTAACGCGAAATTTTAGGATTTATTGTTAATGAAAAAATTTTTAATATTTCACTTTTTAAATTACGTTTCATTTTCTATTTGAAAATAAAAGAAGAGGGGGTTGTAATGGTGTTTGCTGATTACAAAATTGTTTTTTAACCTTCAAGGCTTCTCCTATCGTTTTTAAGTGCGTTGTCAAAAAAACATTGGCCAAAATCGATCCTGAGTCGAGGAGGGAGCGATTGAAAAATGCATAAATTTTTAAATTATGCTGATTTTTTTATGTTTTTTTTTTTACTGAAAAGGCGTCTTCCATTGTTTATAAGTGCAAAAAAAAATTGGGCAAATTCAGTCAGCAAGAGGTAGGGAAGGGAAATTATTAAATTTTCAAAAAATTTTTTTTTCATAAAAAACATCTCTTCGCCTGCCTTCATTTGCAAGGGTCTGGTGGAAGCAAAACAAAAAAAAAACAAAACAAAAGAACACGTCAGAACGGCGAAAATTCAACTTATATGGGTGTGCTATTCCGAAAGTCTACCAGAGCATTCTAGGGAGTAAATTACCCGGCAACGACGGGATGCTCAACTAATGTGTGTGCATACGTGTGTGTATGTGTGCGTGTGCACGCGCATATATATATATAGAGAGAAGGAGAGAGCGATACATGTGTATGCATACATATACATACACACACACACACACACACACACATAGAGAGAAGGAGAGAGCGATACATGTGTATGCATACATATACATACATACACACACACATATATATATATATATATATATATATATATATATATATAACAAAACTGTCCGATGAATGGGAACGTGAAACTCAGAGTAACAGTCTTTTGTTATATTTCTGCTGCTTTTAA
>NC_069008.1:510332-510662 GCF_001194135.2 Octopus bimaculoides
GAGAGAGAGAGAGAGAGAGAGAGAGAGAGAGAGAGAGAGAGAGAGAGTTGATAAACATGGTGTACTTGTAAATACTCTCATTCAGAGAGTAATATATGCGGACGGAGGGGGATAGATCGACAGACAGACAGGCAGGCAGGCAGGCAGGCAGGCTGGCTGGCAGACAGACAGACAGGTAGGTAGGTAGGTAAATAGCTAGAGAGAGAGACAGACAGACAGGTAGACAGACAGACAGATACATACATACATACATACATACATACATACATACATACATAGACAGAAGGACAGGCGGACGGATGGACGGATGTCTTGATGGACAGTTGTTGC
>NC_069008.1:510761-516792 GCF_001194135.2 Octopus bimaculoides
GGGGGGGGGGGGACACTCTCACATAGATCTTATAGGAGGGTGTACCGAAAAGAAACCAGAATTTTGAAATATTATTTTATTCACTCGGTTTCATATGTTTACACTTTCACCGCTTTCAAAGTATTCTCCATTTGAAACACTGCATCAGTCCAGACGCGTTTTCCACCGGTCGCAGCAGACCTGCAACTCTTGCAAAGCGATGTCTTTGAACGCCTCCGTCGTTTTTGTTTTTTGTTTTTGTTCTTTACTTCGTCCACATCTGCAAAACGTTTTCCTTTAAGGATTTTTTTTTTCATTCGTAGGAACGGGAAATAGTTGCAGGGAGCAAGATCGGGCGAATAGGGAAGGTGGGTAAGCGGGGTTATGCCACTTTTGGTCAAAAACTGTCTCACACACAATGCGGTGTGCGCAGGCGCATTGTCGTAATGAAACCATCACTCTATACTTTGCCACAGGTCGGGCGTTTTCGTCTCACTGCGTCTCCCAAATGCTTCAGAATTGCCAAGTAAAATGTCTGGTTAACAGTTTGACCAGGAGCAACAAATTCCGTGTGGACAATTCCTTTCGCGTCGATAAACAAACCAGCATCGTCTCGACGCCGGACTTCACTTGAAGTGCTTTTTAGGGGCGTGGTGCCATCGAATTCTTCCATTAACTCGATTGCTGATTTGTTTCTGGGTCGTAACAGAAGCATCAGCTTTCCTCACCAGTGATGGCCTTCGAAAATTGGTTCGGATCAACTGTTCTTTCAATTTCAAGACACGCATTCAGTCGTGGCTGTTTTTGATCTTCCGTGAGCAAGCGATGCACAAATTTTGCTGCAACTCTTTTCATTCACAATTCCTCGCTCAAACTTCGTTGCCAGGAGCTCCAGGACACACCAGTCATATCAACAAGTCCGTCAATTGTTCGGCGACGGTCCTACAACATCAGTTCGTGAATTTTCGTAATGTTTCCATTCATTCGGAAAGTCCACGGTGGCCCTCAACGAGGTCGGTCTTCAAGCGACAAGTGAGCATTCCTGAAGCGTGGAAACCACTCGTAAACTCGTTTTGTTCGTTAGCTAGAACTATGGGGCTGGGAGGGGGTGGAGACATATGGTTCAGCAGCCGATGTACATCGAAAGGATATAGGCTCCCGCTTGGTTCTCCTGTGTTTGATCCAGTGGAACATCCAGGATCTCACATCTGTACCGGAATTTGTTTTGTAATCATTAACAGGTGAGTAGGCAAGAAAAGGGGTGTGCTGTCCAAGGATACGACGAACCATCCAGTCCAGGAATCCAATCCGGGTCCACCACCGTAAACCACTGGCGCACTTGCCTCTTCAGACAGCATCTAAGAAGATATACATACATACATATATATATATGAGAGGTAATGGTACCCAGAGGACCCAAGGTGGCAGGTACCGCTATGTAAGTGCTATGGAAGGACCCTAGTTAAACTCTCGGTTCGATAATACGAGTGGGGAGTCTAATGCGGATCTTCTATGAGCTTGTATATGTTAAATAAAATGAGGCAACAAAGCCAAGGTTGTGTGGAATTTTCAGGACATTTATAATGAGAAAGTTAGTCTTACAGCTGTTTCTGGTATATGAGGTATATATATTAGTTTCTGGTATATCCCTTCATCAGAGACGATGTGGGATGGTTAAATAGAGGAAAATAGTAGATTCCAGTATAAGGAGTTATTTTGGAAAAGGATGGAGATAAGAAGTATAAAGGGAAATACGAGAATAAAAGTAAAAATTAAAATATATGTAGGATGTTATAGTTGCAGTTCCATTATCCGATGAAACGGAGCTGCAATCTTAAGGCTGAATAACGTCCATACACAACATTATTAAATGAATATCAGATTGGGTGTATAAGTGCCGGTCACATGATACTCATGCACTTTATATTAAAAATACTGTCTACAATATTCACGAAATGTAGAATTGACGCCTGTGCCACTTTGTTATATTATGAGTGTGTGTGTGGGGGGGGGGTCCCTTTTATTTTGAAGTTCATAAATTCGTCTGACGAAAGCAGCTTCTGCACAATGATGTAATGTTTTCATTAATCAATTAAAAGAATCGTTAGAAACGGCCATAATGGATTTGACACCCGTACCTTTACCGTTACTCATATTTGTGTGTGTGTGTGTGTGTGTGTGTGTGTGTGTGTGTGTGTGTGTGTGTGTGTGTGTGTGTGTGTGTGTGTGTGTGTGTGTGTGTGTGTGTGTGTGTGTTTGTGTGTACGTACGTACGATCTTTCTTGGGTATTGGAAAGAAGACAACTATGTGGGGGGTGTATGTGGGTGTGAGTGTGTAGATATGTAGGTGGAAGTGGTGTGAATGTGGGTGTGTTTGCGTGCGGCATGTATAAACATGTTTGTTTATCACCATTATCACTTCGGTCTTCGTCGCATTGCTTCTTCTAATCTATGTTTTACAACTTATTGACTATATCTTGTGCAATTGTTATCGTACACAAAGGATAACTAACTTGTCGTTGGCTCAGTCTACCTAGCTGCCAAGTGGAGAGCATCGTTTGGATATTTCCACTGGATAATAAAGGGTACATAGAGCAAGAGTCAGCGACAGAAGTACAACAGAAGTTGGTTTAGGAACGCTTCTCACTTTTAGCAAATCGGTTTACGAACAATTTTCCGAACGGTGTCTCGAGTAACGAACACACAAGACGGCAACAACGGCTGGTGACAAACAGGAAGTATCAGCAGTAGTAGAGCGTCAGTTGTTGTCTAGCATTTGATTAGTGCACATCCTTGCTCGAATTCGCTTGCCTTCTCTTCAATTTCCTCTGGAAATAATAGTTTCGGTTTACGAACATTTCGGGTGACAAACGGTGTTTCGAGTAACGAACATGCAAGCCAGCAACAACGGTTTGTGACAAACTGAAAGTATCAGCAGAAGAGCGTTAGTTGATGTCTGGGAGTTCTCGAGTGCTCATCCATGCTCGAATTCGCCGTGCCTCCCACCTCTTGAATTTCATATGGGAAAAATAGTTTCGGTTTATGAACACTTCGAGTGACGAACGGCCTCCAGGAATTAATTAAATTCGCAAACCGCGGTTCCACTCTATTCTCTGCAATCTTTTTATTCTTACTTTTTTTTTTGTTTTTCATTTTTAATGTATTTGTGGACCATTGATAGCTTTTTACTAGTGTTTTTGTTTTTGTGATATAAATAGGGGACGGGGATGGATGCGGAGATATATTAATACGTATGATATATAATTGTTTTGTTGCTGGCACTCCGTCGCTTACGACGTCGAGGGTTCCAGTTGATCCGATCAACGGAATAGCCTGCTCGTGAAATTAACGTGCAAGTGGCTTTAGGTGTTTTCGCTCAATAAACACTCACAACGCCCGGTCTGAGAATCGAAACCGCGATCCTATGACCGCGAGACCGCTGCCCTCCACCAATTATAATAATACATTTATTATAACTATAATAATATTTTTACGGAGATGTACTTACATAGTGTGTATGTGTGTGTTTCTTACAAAGTACGAGGAAGAACTTGTCCGTATGAAACGCCACAAGTAATATGAAATTAAAGACTTTACACATGGATCACTTTCAAAGACTACGCAAAGTTTAATTTGTCCCTGATTTGGCGTTAAACTAAAACGGCATGGATGACTAAGATTCTTTTGGTAGAATGATTTAGACAATATTTCTAACAAAGCATTACTTTCCAACAAATCTGGCCTCTTCGCTCCAGTCAATAGGTCAATGTGTGATAGCTAACTTCAAGGTACGTTACTTGAGAAGAACTTGCCAAAAACATATGAAAGCAGCTGACGAGAAGAAGAATACAACAGTTAGAGACTATTGAAAAAAGAGGTAGCTGAGAGTATAGATGAGAACGCGGAAATTCTACGTAAATTAACTGTAAAGAATATTATTAAAGCGTTGGGACTTTTAGAGGAAGGACTGCAAGTTTTTGCTCTTAACAACCTTAAATGTGAATGTAACAAACATTACAAGACGAGTTTACAATGTCTTCGAATTCTGTTCTGAGCTGTGTAAAAAGATGATGCACCATAAACATGAAAGAATTTTGGATAAATTCTACATCCTTGAAGCATCGATTGATAGCTATAAAACAAACGATAATGTCACTCAACTTCTCAATAACTCTCATTCCACCATCATCCTTCGCACAGCAGTCAACATCTTTTGTGATTAAGAACGCATCCTATATGATATTAACGATTATTAATTACCCCCTAACGCATTTCTCTTCGAATCTCGTTATTACATATCCTTTTCTAAGCTAGGCACAAGGCCCGAAATTTTGGGGGAGGGGCCAGTCGATTAGATCGACCCAGTACGCAACTGGTACTTAATTTATCGACCTCGAAAGGATGAGAGGCAATGTCGACCTCGGCGGATGTGTAGAAGAAATCCACTCCATAGACGGGAAAACCCGCAAAAGACTTAAAACCAGCCGGAAATTTCCGCAGAGATGAAGGAAGTAGAGACTTGAGATCTGCAGAAAGCCTTTGAATGTCGCTAGTCTCGCTCACACAGTAATCGCTAAACAACGGCAGCAATAACAAATTCATTAACTTCCTGCTGGAAAGTGAAGAGAACAATATCAGACATGTCGGCAGCAGGACTCCTCAAGAAGGAAACACTCTCTACCCGATGACCTCCCATACAACGCCAAAAGAACCGGACTAAGAAAACCTGGATGTGAAACGCTGAGCATACCGAAAAAAAAAAAGGACCATGCATAGGTGTGTTTCTCGAAGACTTGAAGAAGACGGTAACATCGACATGAAGCGAAGCTTCTCTTGGACTCGTGACTGCTACGTCACATCACGCTTCGAAGGCTATGCATTTGCAATCCAAGAACAGGAGATTGCGACGAAAAAAACTTATAAACAAAAGAGATAGTGAAGCTCTTGGAGTTCCAAGATGCAACAGAAAATATAGATTATGTCATATTTCTGTGGAAGACATCAGAAACGAGATTATCAGTTAGCCATAGAGAATTCCTCTATTATTGAAGACATACGCACAGATCAACTCAAGGAATGCGGTAGAAAGATTGCCATCGAAACATCTGCTTGGTGTAAGGATAACAGGTCGGATATTGTTGATTGGGACAGATAAGAAACTGTATGTACTCTCATAGAGTTCAGCTGCTCTGCTGACGTGAATATTTCTTTGTCAAAGTCAGAGAAGATAACTACGGACAACTGCTTCGAAACCTCCAACCTCTGCCCGCAGGTCATCTTTATACCAATAATAACGGGTGCACTTGACTTCGTGGGTAAATGCCTAAGTGACAATCTGAATAAGCTAATTCAACCAACTAACTTGCACTTAACAAATACAATCTGTAAGTGGAACAGTAAAAATATGCAAGACTTTCTTCAAGTTTAAAATGTGACATTGTTTTTGTTAATTACATTCCAGCGACGGAGCTTTGAATGTTTGTTGGAAACCAGCTCCTTCTTCAGAGGAAGAATTTGGATAATTAAGACCAGAAGAGAACATTCATACATTCATGAGATTTGGCTGCTATTTCTAACAAGTCTAGCTACGAAGCCGCAGAGATATCTCCCTCATTGGTTGAGGTGAGATTTGAGTGCGACTTGGCTGCTTATTAACAAATCTAGCTGCCATGTAGAAGCCCTTGTAACTATGAGAAGTCAGAAAAGAGGCGAGCGACCGTTTGTCAACGCCAGTGTCAACAGGCGTGTGTGTGACAGGGAGATGGCGGTGATGGTGGTGGTGAGGCTATCTGTCGCTGCATACAAAGAGAGAAGAAGACAGGAAGAAAACACACACACACGGACAGAGTGAGAGGTAGAGAGAGAGACAGAAAGGAGAGAAAAGAGAATGATTTAGGAGCCTGTGAAACGAATGCCGGATCGATATGCATCGCAGAGAAGATTCGTTTGCTGGCAGTTAAAAGTTTCTCTCTCTCTCTCTTCACCTATCTATCTTTCTATCTATCAATCGATCTATCTGCCCATCGATCTATCTACCGATCTCTCTCTCTCT